>NC_079497.1:73977890-74281809 GCF_030052815.1 Hevea brasiliensis | reverse complement strand
GGCACATGTGGTAGACACCCAAGTGGGGAGTCCAGCATTGAGAGACATCCCTACAGTATATGACTTTCGAGATGTATTTCCTGATGAATTGCCAGGATTACCTCTAGAAAGAGAGGTGCAGTTTGAAATTAATGTTATGCCTAGTGTGGATCCAATCTCCATAACACCATACAGAATGGCACCAGCAGAGTTGAAGGAGTTAAAGGTACAGTTGCAAGAACTACTTGAAAAGGGCTTCATCCGACCTAGTGTGTCACCTTGGGGAGCGCCAGTATTGTTTGTTAAGAAGAAAGATGGCACTCTTTGCTTATGTATCGACTATCGATAATTGAATAAGGTGACAATAAAGAACAGATATCCAGTGCCTCGCATTGATGATATGTTTGATCAGTTGAAGGGTGCAGCTGTATTCTCCAAAATTGATTTGCGATCTGGTTATTATCAGTTGAAAGTGTAAGAGCAGAGTATTCCAAAAACTGCTTTCAGAACTTGATATGGCCACTATGAGTTTTTAGTAATGCCATTCGGGTTAACTAATGCTCCAGCTGCTTTTATGGATCTGATGAACACTATCTTCAGACTATATCTCAACCAATTTGTGGTGGTGTTTATTGATGATATTTTGATATATTCGAGGAATGTAGAGGAGCATGACAGATATCTGTGGATTGTACTGCAGACTTTAAGGGAGAAACAGCTATATGCCAAATTGTCGAAATGTGAATTTTGGCTTAAAGAAATCTCCTTCTTGGGACATGTTGTGTCAGCTGATGGGATCAAGGTAGATTCCAGCAATGTAGAAGCTATCCTTAATTGGAAGCCGCCCAGGAATATTACAGAAATTCACAGTTTTATAGGTTTAGCTAGATATTACCTCCGGTTTGTGAAAGGGTTTTCTATGTTAGGTTCTCCACTGACCAAGCTGCTTTGGAAAGATGTAAAATTTCAGTGGAAAGATAAATGCCAGCAGAGTTTTGATGAGTTGAAGAGGTGTTTGACTGAAGCTCCAGTCCTTACTTTACCTACACCGGGTAAAGAATACACAGTTTATAGTGATGCTTCTCACAATGGGTTAGGCTATGTACTGATACAATATCAAAATGCCATTGCTTATGCATCACGCCAGCTGAAATCGCATGAGAGGAACTACCCAACACATGATTTGGAGCTTGTAGCTATTGTTTTTGCTCTGAAGATCTGGAAACACTATTTGTATGGAGAGAAATGCTACATCTACACAGATCACAAGAGCTTGAAGTACTTAGGTACCCAGAAGGAATTGAACTTGAGGCAAAAGAGATGGTTAGAACTGATTAAAGACTATGATTGCTTAATAGACTATCAGCCAGGGAAAGCAAATGTGGTGGCTGACGCCTTAAGTCGCAAGACTATGGCAAGTCTCAAAGTTTCTCCTTTGTCCATGGTACATGAGTTGAAAGCATAGCATGCCAGTTTGGAGATTGATGATGAGGGACAGACAGTAGTTGCATGGCATGTACAACCAGTGTTGATTGATCAGATCAGAATGGCTGCTCAGAGTGATGAAAAATATCAGAAGCTACTGAAAGAAGTCCAGCAGGGTAAGAAACCTGAATTTTCTGTGAGGGATGATGGTTTATTGCTACATCAAGGTAGAATGTGCGTTCCTAATAATGTGGAATTGAGATAGATCATTATGAAGGAAGCACATGAGTCTCCTTTTGCTATGCATCCTGGTGGAACTAAAATGTACAGAGGGCTGAAAGAGCATTATTGGTAGATGGGTATGAAAAGGGATGTAGCTGATTTTGTTTCCAAATGCCTAACTTGTCAGCAAGTGAAGGCATAACATCAAGTACTAGCGGGTTTGTTACATCCATTGCTAGTACCGGAGTGGAAATGGGAACGGATAACTATGGATTTGTTACGGGACTTTCGAGGACACAGAATAGTCATGATGTAGTATGGGTTATAGTTGATAGACTAACCAAGTTTGCTCACTTTTTGCCAGTCCGGATGGACTATAGCCTGGAGCGATTAGCCAGATTGTATATAAATGAGATTATAAGACTGCATGGAGTGCCAGTATCGATTGTATCTGATAGAGATCCTAGGTTCACTTCTAGATTCTGGGGTAGTTTTCAGAGAGCCCAAGGAATTAGATTAAACTTTAGCACAACATTCCACCCACAGACAGATGGGCAGTCTGAGAGGGTAATTCAGATACTGGAGGATATGCTACAGGCTTGTGTGATTGAGTTTGAAGGTAGTTGGGATATACACTTGCCTTTGATTGAGTTTGCTTATAACAACAGCTACCAATCAAGCATTGGGATGCCTCCATATGAAGCTTTGTATGGCAAGAAGTGCAGAACTCCCCAATGTTGGGATGAAGCTGGTGAAAGGAAGATGATTAGGCCAGAAATTGTTCAGCAGACAGAGGAAAAGATCAGATTGATTAGAGATCGACTCAAGGCTGCATTAGACCATCAGAAGTCCTGTGTTGATCTGAAGAGAAGAGATATTGAATATGCAGTGGGTGATAAGGTGTTCCTCAAAGTTTCTCTTTAGAAGAGGATTATAAGATTTGGCAGAAAAGGGAAACGAAGTCCTCATTTCATCAGACCATATGAGGTTCTAGAAAGAGTGGATCCTTTGGCATATCGGTTAGCATTACCTCCAAAGCTAGAAAGGATACACAGTGTCTTCCATGTGTCCATGTTAAGGAGGTACAGATTTGACCCATCTCATATACTATTAGTTGAAGAGATTAAGGTAAATCCAGACCTCTCATATGAGGAAGAACCCATAGAAATTTTGGCATATGAGGTGAAGCAGCTGAGGAACAAACAGATACACCTGGTTAATGTAACACCCTAGGCAAATCCCACATCGGCAAAACACGGGAGAGATGTTGGATTTATAAGTTGGTAGTTCATAACCCCTAGTAGCACGTTTTAAAACCGTGAGGGCTTCAGCCCAGAGTGGACAATATCACTAGTGGGCCAGGCCATTACATTTGTGGTATCGAAGCCGCTCCTCGTGCAACCTTGAGCGATGGTGGGGCAAGCCTCAGCGAGGACGCTGAGTTTCATAAGGGGGTGGATTGTAACACCCTAGGCAAATCCCACATCGACAAAACATGGGAGAGATGCTGGGTTTATAAGTTGGTGATTCGTAACACCTAGTGAGGCGTTTTAAAACCGTGAGGGCTTCGGGCCAGAGCGGACAATATCACTAGTGGGCTGGGCCATTATAGTTAAAGTGCTGTGGAACCATCATTCAGGCCAGGAAGCTACTTGGGAACGTGAAGAGGACATGAGCAGACAGCACCCATAGCTGTTCAGAAACTGATTCCAAGTAAAATTTCGGGACAAATTTTATTTTAAGGGGGGGGGGGGGGGGGGCGGGAATTGTAACACCCCTATGTTTGGTAGTGCGTTCTACTGTTCCGGTGACCAGTGTCTATCCGGATGGCTAGAATGCCTAGAACTACACTTAAATATTGATGAGGAGACATCAAATAATGAAATACAAGAAAAGAAAATACAAGAAAAACAAAGGAAAAATAATAGCAATGAAATGTAACTAAGTTAAACGAGCCGAGAACCATAGCGATGGGTGATCGCACTGAGAAGTTGCGGCATGGACCGTTGACTAACCCTGGACTGCAGGCAACCCTGAAAAATATTTTTATGACTTAAATAAACATCCGTTGAAGTATAAATGTCATTAGAAATGTCATAGAAAAATTAATTAATTAGTACAAAGAAAAACGAGAAATCGAGAAAATGACAAAACTCGGTGTTACCGAGAAATCGGGAATATAAACCAAAATGGGGCATTTTGGTCATTTGACACTCGAGTTGTCTTTTGACCTAAATGTCCATAAAATATAAATGATATTACACTTGGAAAATGCCATAAAAAAATGAAATATTATGTGTTGTATGAATAAGAAAAATTATGGGTATAATGTGGAATAAATGGAAGTTAAACATTAACTTAAATTCTGTAATCACTTAGTGGACCACTATGGGATATCTAAAGCATAAAAAAACCAAAATTTGTCCCACTCACAATCTGCAGCACTCTTTCTTCCTCAAGTCCTCTCCTTGCCGAATTCAAAAACCCATACAAACCACCATTGCCGGCCATGGAAGGACCTCTATGCAACCTTGATCAATTCACCTTTTCCACTTGATTTCATCACTAAAGTTTGTCTATACAACTTGGGTAGTAGATAGGCAGCAAGAAAGTTAAGTTTTGGTAAGGTTTTAAAGAATTTCAAAAGTGGTAAGTATGTATTTTTAATTCTTGTTTCATTATACTTTGAATGGTTATTGTGGGTAGTTGTTTTGTGGAGGAATTTTTGATGTCTGATAAATTAATGGAGGGGTACATTTCGGCAGCCATGAGGACTCACCATGAACAACTTTTTCTTGTATGTAAATAGTGGTTTGGATGATGATTTAAATGTTTAATTGTATTGAAGTTGAATTCTATGTTAAGGTTTGAATTGTAAGCTTGAAAAGTGAAAGTGGAAATTGATGGGTATGTATAAACTTGTGGCAGCCTTATGAAAAAGATCAAAATGTGTTGTTTCATGGTTTGGTTTATGGAATTATATTATTGAATTATATTGTTATGGATGGCAGCATGTATGTGTGTATTAAGGTTTGAATTTGGACATATAAATGAGGTGCATTCATGTGTTTAATTGCTGTAATTGGACTTGGAAAATTCTGGGTTATAGTGTAACACCCTCCCTGTAGCAACTCCGTACATTCTACTGTTCCGGTGACCAGTGTCAGTCTGGACAGCTAGAACGATCTGGAAAAATATTTAAACTAAAGTGAGGAACCATAATTAACTCAAATATTAATAAGAAAAATTTAGTAAAAATTTTAGAAATAAAATACAACTAAGTCAAATGAGCCGGTGCCCAAGCGATAGGTAACCTAGTGGGAAGTTGCGGTTCTCGCAACTAGGAGCCCTAGATCCGAGAGAAAACTTATAAAATAATTTTTGGGACTCCAGAGAAGGGTTATTGAGGTTCCTATGGCATTAGAATGCCAAGAAAATATTTAAAAAAATTTTTCAATCGGTACAGACAATTTTGACCCGTTAAGCCAAACGGAGGGCATTTTGGTCATTTCGCCTTCAGAGGCAATTTTTGGCCGACTTGTCCAGTTAAGTAAATAATTATTATGACATAAAATATGAATAAATATTTCTAGAAATTTAATTGAAATTTGGTAGAAAAGAAAAGAAAAGAAAAATGAAGAAAATTAGGGATAATGACATCACATGATGTCATTTACATACCCTCCACCAATCACCATTCAACAAGCCTTCTTAAAACAATTAAAAGAGACAAAAAGGACCCAAAAATTCTGGTGTTTTCTCCTTCTTCTTCAGCCAGCCGTGAGTTTCTCCTTCTTCCTCCATAACTCTCATTCTCTCATACCTTCAATATTTGATTTCTCACCCCAAAACCCTTAGGTCCCTTCACTAAAATTTGTCACCCAACCTTGCTAGAGTGGTTGGCAGCTAAGAAAACAAAAGAAAGTGGAAGAAAGTGAGGTGTGAACAAGCTTAGAAAATCACCAAAGAAGTTAGTGCCATAACTTTTGCTTTTACATCTTTCTAATCATGAATTTGAGCTAAGTTAAGTTAAAAATTTGACAAAAATTGAATAAATGAAGCATGGTTATATTCCATGAAGTTTTGGCAGCCTTGACATGAGTTAGGGTTAGGAGAAATCTTTAGTTTAAAGTGACATATTGCTGCCCCTCTTATAAATTATATGATTAGTATAGCAAATTAGGAGTGGGATGCATGAATTGGAGCATTGGTCAATTAGGATTAGGGTTTTGGAGAGAAACTTGGAACTTGCTTAGGTAATGAAGAATGAACATTTTAATGGTCAACTAGTGACCATTTTAGGTAAGTTTGCCATAATTTGGAGTGAACTATAGCATTACAAACTGATTTGATGTGGCTGCCTAGTGAGAGCAGTAGGTGTGGTTGTGAGTCCAGCCTGTTTGGACAGCCATAACTTTGCCTGTGTAGGTTCAATTGGTGTTTGGCCAATTGGACATGAAACTATACATATAATGGCACAATTTTAGTGAAGAAACCATGCCCAAAAGACCAAAGCAAGTGGACCAAAAACTGGCCCCAATCCGGATGTCCTGCAACCAGATTCTGCAGAATGACCAAATGAACAGTAATTGTTCATTTGGCCATAACTCATTGTAGAATGGCCCAATTGACCTGAAATTTTTACAGCAACAAGTTAAGATACAGAAAAACAACTTTCGTGAAGAAACCTACCCCAAATTATTAATAGAACCTATCCAACAAGGCAGTTGGAATCATTGTTCACTGCACTGTAGATATGGTCAGTTCTGCAATTTTTCAATCCGGCCAGCTGTGGTTTTTGGACCATAACTGGAGATACAAAACTCCAAATGGAGTGATTCTAAAAGGAAATTCAACTAGACAAAATAAGGAACAACTTTTATGTTTATCATTTTCTCAAATTCTCACAGCAACAGCAACTAATGGAACAGTAAAGTTTAAGTATGAAAACTGAAAAATTCTGCTCCCTTAGTTTAAGCTTAGAAACGGTATTGGTGATTAATGCCAACAAGTTTTGAATGCAAAATGTGGTATGTTGGGAGTGTCAAAACCAATGTACCTATTTTCTATGCAAAAGTCAACATTTTTGTTGACTAATGAAGTGAATAGTAACATCAAAACTTGAAATCCAAAAATTGAAGAATTCTAAAGCATCAAATGCCCTAGTATACCTAACAAGATTGGTTTGGATAGTTTGGCATGCCAATAGGGTTCGATTAGCGATCGCACATGGCATTATGCCATTCTGTGATTTTATGGCTTTTAGCCATTTTGACATTGTGTTGAGACTTGGCCTCGTGCCTCATATTATTTACAGCTTGTTAGCTGTTCTGTTGCACACCGGGAGATACATATGTGACCGATGGTGTAACGGCCCGAGGTACTTGATACCCAGTGCCAGTTTACCCGTTTATCTAGTCCAGTCATTCAGTATAGGTAACTTGGGCAACCAAAAGAATGAAAGTGGATAAAGTTAACAAAATAAATGATTATAACGAGTACAAAACAAGTAAAACATCAATACATTCAATGCATATTTATTACTGTTATTTCTTTTTATTTTATTATTGGCACCACTAAGCATTTTTGCTTAGCGCATTGCTTTTGCCACGCGTAGGTTCTGGAGATATTGATCGAGAGCCCAGTAGACCGCAGACTGGGTGAGACCATCCTACAGCTCTGCATAGTGTCCGTGTCACCTCACCATCTTCAGTGCATTGGTAGGACACTAGGTTTCATTTTGGTATTTTTTAACTAATTTTTATTTTCTCACATGTAATTGAACTCATGTAATGTATTTTGATGTCCATGTAAATAATGAAAATTGTGGTTATGAATGTAAAATTTGAGTATTTATTTATTGCTTGTATATGAGTATCATGAGAAATGAATGTTTGAGTAATGGAAAGGTTGTTGAAAATCATATTGAGACTTTATTGATGAAATGGAGTTGGGATTGTTTGGAAATGATTTTGGAAGTGTTTTTCACAGGTTCCGAAGAACTGTTTTCTCCATTTTTAGCCGGTACTCTGCCGGATTTTCTATAAAATTTTCAGAACCTCAAATAAATTATAATTTCAATAAATGACTTAAATGAATTATATTTCACAAGTTATATTCAAAACTATGATAAAAATTAATTAAGATAAAATAGAGTGTTCCGGTACACCGTGTGACATAACTTACTCGGATATACTGTAGACGGGTAAGGGTTGTCACATTTAGTGGTATCAGAGCACGGTTTAGGCATTTCTGGGCCTAGATTGAGTCCATACCATGCATTGCATTTGTAAGAGTCGAGGTGACACTAATGCAGATCTGTTTGTCTTTCTTATTTTGAATAGGATATGGACTCTACATCACAGAGGGCAGTTGAGGAGAAAGTGGAGAGTCATGGTCCACCTGCAGCAGCTGAGACTGGGGGTATGGGAGAACCTGCTCCGCCAGCTCAAGCAGAGCTCGCCACTTCCACGAGCCATGTTCCAAAGAAATGGCGAATTTTTCAAACAAATGGTGGGGTAATGCCACCACCACCACCACCTCCACAACCAAAATCACACTGGAAAAATTGAGAAAGTTTGGAGCGGTGGACTTCTTTGGCAAGAGAGAATATGATTCTGCTGGTAGAGAATTGGTTGAACAGAGCAGGCAGAGTTTTAAAAAAACTCCACTGCACTCCAGAGCAAAATTTAGAAGCTGCCATATCTTTGTTGCAAGATGATGCATATGAATGGTGGGACACGGTATCCAGTGAAGTGCAGCCAGAAGTTATAACTTGGGACTTCTTCCTCTCTGAATTTAAGAAGAAATATGTGGGTAGTGTATACCTGGAAGAGAGAAGAAGAGAGTTCATTAATCTGAGGTAGAGACAGCTGTCAGTGGTCGAGTATGAAAAGGAATTTGTTAGATTGAGCCACTACAGAAGGGAGATAGTCCCTAATGAGGCTGAAAGGTGTAAGAGATTTGAAGAGGGACTAAATGACAACATAAAGATCATGATGACTGCCTTGGGAATTACCGACTTCACTAAGTTAGTGGAAGCTGCAATAAAGGTTGAAAAAGTAAGAATCAGTGAGCAGATTAGAAGGGAAAGACAACAGAAGAGGGGCCCGGGTCAGTCTAGTTCATCTCCTGCACCAGGGAAGAAGTTCAAGGGTCCACCTACACAGAGTTCAGGTCAACCACAAGGTCAGGGTCAGTCTCAGGGGCCCAGGCCACAGTTTACCCCTAGGAGAGGTCAGTCCACACCATCAGTGGGCAGCTCTCCAGGGATGGGTTTCAGGGGACCAGCCCTAGCATCTTCTGCATGTCCACATTGCTTGAAGTGGCACAAGGGGAGTGTTGGAGAGTGACTGGTGCCTGCTTAAGGTGTGGGTCAATAGAGTATCAGTTGAGGAACTGTCCACGCAGAACCACTACAGCTGCTCCAACGCAAGCAGACAGACACCACAAAGGGGTAGGAAATCTGGCAAATCTGAGGCAGTGGGATCATCTCAGAGGCCTGCATCTGAGCCAGCAGAGAGGCCTGATAACAGACCACCTGCTAGAGCTTATGCCATGAGAGCTCAGGAGGAGCAAGATGCCCCAGACGTCATCAGGGGTACGTTCTCCCTCATCAATACATCTATGCATGCATTGGTGGATCCAGGATCCACTCATTCATACATTTGCATCAACCTACCCGTAGAATGGGGGATATTAGTAGGGGAAAGTGACCAAGACATTCTGGTCACAAATCCATTGGGCCACAGTGTAGTGGTGAACAAAGTATACAAGGGTTGCCCGTTAAGGATTCAGGGGTATGAATTCTTGGCAGACCTGATTGAGTTGCCTTTCCATGATTTTGGGAATGGACTGGTTGTCTCGTCATCAGGCAATAGTTGATTGCAAATTGAATAGAATTTCTCTGAAAACTTCTGAGGGTAACGAGATCACTGTTGTGGGTGAAAGGACAGAATTCCTGTCCAATGTTATCTTAGCCACAGTTGCAAAAAGAATGATGAGAAAAGGCTGTGAAGCCTACCTAGCACATGTGGTGGATACAAGGCAGGCTAAGCCAAACCTGAGTGATATACCCACAGTAAGAGACTTCCTAGAGGTATTTCCTGAAGAATTGCCCGGTTTGCCACCAGAAAGGGAAGTTGAATTTGCTATTGAGACACCGCTGCACAAAGACCCATTTCCATTGCTCCTTATAGGATGGCACCCACTGAATTGAGGGAGTTGAAAACTCAGTTGCAAGAGTTGCTTGATAAGGGGTTTATATGCCCCAGTGTGTCACCATGGGGAGCTCCAGTGCTATTTGTAAAGAAGAAGGATGAGACTTTGAGGCTTTGCATTGATTACTGGCAGTTGAATAAAGTGACTGTGAAGAACAAATATCTGTTGCCTAGAATTGATGACCTATTTGATCAGTTAAAGGGAGCAGGAGTATTTTCTAAGATTGACCTCAGATCAGGGTATCATCAGTTGAGGGTGAAGGATGTAGATGTGCCAAAGACTGCATTCAGGACCCGATATGGGCATTATGAGTTTCTGGTGATGCCCTTTGGCCTAACAAATGCACCAGCAGCATTTATGGACCCTATGAATCGTATCTTCCATCCATACCTAGATCGGTTCGTAGTGGTCTTTATTGATGATATTCTAGTGTATTCCAAGACCAGGGAAGAACATGATGAACATTTGAGGATTGTTCTGCATACCCTGAGAGAAAAAAAGCTGTATGCTAAGTTGTCAAAGTGTGACTTCTGGTTGAATGAAATTGCATTCCTTGGACACATAGTGTCAGCTAACGGGATTAGAGTAGATCCTAAGAAAATAGAAGCAGTGATGGAATGGAAGCCTCCCATAAATACAACTGAGGTCAGAAGCTTCTTGGGGCTAGCTGGGTATTACAGAAGATTTGTGAAGGGATTTTCCTTAATAGCTGCTCCAATGACCAAGTTTTTATACAAGAATGTCAGATTTGACTGGAATGACAAGTGTCAGACTAGTTTTGAGAAGCTGAAGGCTATGTTGACAGAGGCACCAGCAGCACACAAAGGTCGAAAGGACTTTGTGGTCTACAGTGATGCCTCTCATAATGGGTTAGGGTGTGTATTGATGCAAGAGGGGAAGGTGGTCGCTTATGCTTCCAGGCAGCTAAGGCTACATGAACAAAATTACCCTACCCATGATCTAGAGCTTGCAGCAATTATCTTCGCACTGAAGATATGGAGGCATTACTTGTATGGTGAAAAGTGCTACATTTACACGGACCACAAAAGCCTGAAATACCTGCCAACCCAGAAGGAGCTCAACCTTAGACAGAGACGATGGATTGAGTTCCTGAAGGATTATGATTGTGTAATTGACTACCATCCTGGGAAGGCAAATGTAGTTGCTGATGCTTTGAGCAGAAAATCCATCACAGCTTTGAGATCATTGAATGCCCGTCTATCTTTGGTTCGAGATGGAGCTATTTTGGCTAAGTTACAAGTGAGGCCAAACCTATTACAGCAGATTTTAGATGAGCAGAAAGTAGATGAGAAGCTAATGGCTATTATGAGCAAAATTTCTGAGGGAAAAGCAACTGACTATGAGGTGAAAGCAAATGGGTGTCTCTACTACAAAGGAAGAGTATGTGTACCAGATAATGGGGAATTGAAAGCCAGTATTCTGAAAGAGGCACATACCAGTGTTTATGCTATGCACCTGTGAAGTACAAAGATGTATCATGATCCAAGCTTGATTGGTGGCCTGGTATGAAGAAAGACATAGCTGACTATGTGACTAAATGTTTAACATGTCAGCAAGTCAAGGCAGAACATTAAGTTCCATCGGGTTTGCTACAGCCTATACGCATACCTGAATGGAAATGGGATCGAGTTACCATGGATTTTGTAAGTGGTCTACCTCTCACCCAGAAGAAACATGATGCAGTATGGGTGATAGTAGATAGATTGACAAAGTCAGCACACTTTCGCCGATTAGACCGACTACTCACTGGAGAAGTTAGCAGAATTGTATATCAGTGAGATAGTTAGACTGCATGGAATTCCACTTTCCATCATATCTGATCGAGACCCAAGGTTTACATCGAGATTTTGGAAGAAGTTGCATGAGTCCTTGGGTAGACAACTCCACTTCAGCATAGCTTTCCATCCTCAGACGGATGGGCAATCAGAAAGAGTAATCCAGGTAAACAATTGAAACCAATGGAATTGATACAAATATTGAATTAAAATGATAATAATAACATGAAATATATGCCAGGTCCTTGAGGATATGCTGAGGGGTTGTGTCATTGAGTTTGAGGGAAGTTGGGATAGATACCTCCCACTGGCAGAATTTGCATACAACAATAGCTACCAAGCTAGCATCCAAATGGCCCCATATGAAGCACTGTATGGGAGAAAATGTAGAACTCCAGTGTGCTGGACTGAATTGGGTGAAGACAAACTGGTAGGGCCAGACCTGGTAAAGCAGACTAAGGAGAAAGTAAAACTAATCAAAGCCAATCTGAAGGTTGCCTCTGCATGCATGTAAATCTTATGCCGACCTGAAGAGAAAAGAAATAGAATATGTGGTTGGCGACAAAGTGTTCCTCAAGGTGTCACCGTGGAAGAAGGTATTGAGATTTGGAAGAAAAGGTAAGTTGAGCCCTAGGTTCATTGGCCCATATGAAGTCATGGAACGTGTGGGTCCAGTGGCCTATAGGCTAGCTTTACCACCAGAGCTGGACAAGATCCACAATGTGTTCCACGTGTCCATGCTCAGAAGATACCGCTCAGATCCTTCACATGTCATCTCCAGGGAAGAAATTGAAATACAGCCGGATTTGACATATGAAGAAGAACCTCTACGGATCCTGGCTCGGGAAGTGAAAGAGTTGAGAAATAAGCAGATTCCACTGGTGAAAGTGCTTCGGAGGCACCAAAACACCGAGGAGGCAACTTGGGAAAGTGAAGAAACGATAAGGCAACAGTTCCCTCAACTGTTTGCATCAGGTAAATTTCGAGGACGAAATTAAAATTAGAGGGGAAGAGTTGTAACACCCTCCCTGTAGCAACTCCGTACATTCTACTGTTCCGGTGACCAGTGTTGGTCCGGACAGCTAGAACGATCGGAAAAATATTAAAACTAAAGTGAGGAACCATAATTAACTCAAATATTAATAAGAAAAATTTAGTAAAAATTTTAGAAATACAATACAACTAAGTCAAATGAGCCGGTGCCCAAGCGATGAGTAACCCAGTGGGAAGTTACGGTTCTGGCAACTAGGAGCCCTAGATCCGAGAGAAAATTTATAAAATAATTTTTGGGACTCCAGAGAAGGGTTATTGAGGTTTATATGGCATTAGAATGCCAAGAAAATATTTAGAAAAAATGTTCAATCGGTACAGACAATTTTGACCCGTTAAGCCAAACGGAGGGCATTTTGGTCATTTCGCCTTCAGAGGCGATTTTTGGCCAACTTGTCCAGTTAAGTAAATAATTATTATGACATAAAATATGAATAAATATTGCTAGAAATTAAATTGAAATTTGGTAGAAAAGAAAAGAAAAGAAAAATGAAGGAAATTAGGGATAATGACATCACATGATGTAATTTACATACCCTCCACCAATCACCATTCAACAAGCCTTCTTAAAACAATTAAAAGAGACAAAATGGACCCAAAAATTCTGGTGTTTTCTCCTTCTTCTTCAGCTAGCCGTGAGTTTCTCCTTCTTCCTCCATAACTCTCATTCTCTCATACCTTCAATCTTTGATTTCTCACCCCAAAACCCTTAGGTCCCTTCACTAAAATTTGTCACCCAACCTTGCTAGAGTGGTTGGCAGCCAAGAAAACAAAAGAAAGTGGAAGAAAGTGAGCTGTGAACAAGCTTAGAAAATCACCAAAGAGGTTAGTGCCATAACTTTTGCTTTTACATCTTTCTAATCATGAATTTGAGCTAAGTTAAGTTAAAAATTTGACAAAAATTGAATAAATGAAGCATGATTATATTCCATGAAGTTTTGGCAGCCTTGACATGAGTTAGGGTTAGGAGAAATCTTTGGTTTAAAGTGACATATTGCTGCCCCTCTTATAAATTATATGATTAGTATAGCAAATTAGGAGTGGGATGCATGAATTTGAGCCTTGGAAAATTAGGGTTATGGTTTTAGAGAAAAACTTGGACCTTGCTTAGGTAATGGAGAACGAACATTCTAATGGTCAATTAGTAACCATTTTAGGTAAGTTGGCCATAATTTGGAGTGAACTATAGCATTACAAACTGATTTGATGTGGCTGCCTAGTGAGAGCAGTAGGTGTGGCTGTGAGTCCAGCCTGTTTGGACAGCCATAAGTTTGCCTGTGTAGGTTCAATTGGTGTTTGGCCAATTGGACATGAAACTATACATATAATGGCACAATTTTGGTGAAGAAACCATGCCCAAAAGACCAAAGCAAGTGGACCAAAAACTGGTCCCAATCCGGATGTCCTGCAACCAGGTTCTGCAGAATGACCAAATGAACAGTAATTGTTTATTTGGCCATAACTCATTGTAGAGTGGCCCAATTGACCTGAAATTTTTACAGCAACAATTTAAGATATAGAAAAACAACTTTCATGAAGAAACCTACCCCAAATTATGACCAGAACCTATCCAACAAGGCAGTTGCGATCCTTTATTCACCTTTGCTGTAGATATGGTCAGTTCTGCAATTTTTCAATCCGGCCAGTTGTGGTTTTTGGACCATAATTGGAGCTACAAAACTCCAAATGGAGCGATTCAAAAAAGGAAATTCAACTAGACAAAATAAGGAACAACTTTCATGTTTATCACTTTCTCAAATTCTCACTGCAATAGCAACTAATGGAACAGTAACGTTTAGGTATGAAAACTAAAAAATTCTGCTCCCTTAGTTTAAGCTTAGAAATGGTATTGGTGATTAATGCCAACAAGTTTTGAATGCAAAATGTGGTATGTTGGGAGTTTCAAAACCAATGTACCTATTTTCTATGCAAAATTCAACATTTTTGTTGACTAATGAAGTGAACAGTAACATCAAAACTTGAAATCCAAAAATTGAAGATTTCTAAAGCATCAAATGCCCTAGTATACCTAACAAGATTGGTTTGGATAGTTTGGCATGCCAATAGGGTTCAGTTAGCAGCACTGCACATGGCATTATGCCATTCTGTGATTTTATGGCTTTTAGCCATTTTGACATTGTGTTGAGACTTGGCCTCGTGCCTCATATTATTCTGACTTGTTAGTTATTACATTTGCACAGGAGATACATATGTGACCGATGGTGTGACGGCCGAGGTACTTGATACCCGGTGCGGTTACTGTTTATCGATCGATCGTTGCTCAAGATAGGTTACTTGGGCAACCAAAAGAATGAAGTGGATAAAGTTAACGAAATAAATGATTATAATGAGTACAAAACAAGTAAAATATCGATACATTCAATGCATATTTATTACTGTTATTTCTTTTTATTTTATTATTGGCACCACTAAACATTTTTGCTTAGCGCGTTGCTTTTGCCATGCGTAGGTTCTGGAGATACTGATCGAGAGCCCAGTAGACCGCAGACTGGGTGAGATCATCCTGCAGCTCTGCATAGTGTCCGTGTCACCTCACCATCTTCAGTGCATTGGTAGGACACTAGGTTTCATTTTGGTATTTTGTAACTAATTTTTATTTTCTCACATGTAATTGAACTTATGTAATGTATTTTGATGTCCATGTAAATAATGAAAATTGTGGTTATGAATGTAAAATTTGAGTATTTATTTATTGCTTGTATATAAGTATTATGAGAAATGAATGTTTGACTAATGGAAAGGTTGTTGAAAATCATATTGAGACTTTGTTGATGAAATGGAGTTGGGATTGTTTGGAAATGATTTTGGAAGTGTTTTTCACAGGTTCCGAAGAACTGTTTTCTCCATTTTTAGCCGGTACTCTGCCGGATTTTCTATAAAATTTTCAGAACCTCAAATAAATTATAATTTTAATAAATGACTTAAATGAATTATATTTTACAAGTTATATTCAAAACTATGATAAAAATTAATTAAGATAAAATAGAGTGTTCCAGTACACCGTGTGACATAACTTACTCGGATATACTATAGACGGGTAAGGGGTGTCACATATAGTGTGCATATTGAGAATGGTTATAAGCTGAAAAAATGACCAAAAATGGGTTGCTAAATGTGTTAATGTTATGGTACAAACCAGAATTAGCATGGAAGAGTGACTTGGTAAGCATAGGATGTGTAATTGGTAAAGGGTGAACAATGTACAATAGGGCAGTGTATGTTTTGGCTTAGAACCTTAAGTGTGTGGCTCCAATAGGTATGAGACCAATTGGAGGTGAAACTAGGCACAAACTGTGCCAACTTTCATGAAGGAGGCTTACCAAAATTTTGCCTAGAAGGTGACTTGAAAAATGACCAAATCCGGATTAGTGCATTGAAAACCTGAAAATTGACCATTTGGGCAGCAGTTAGTATTTTGGCCATAACTCACTCAAAACTTGTCCAATTTACATAAAATTTTTACCATGAATAGTTGAGACATATGTCTACAATTATTATGAAGACAATAACGCCCAGAAATGGCCAGAACCAAGCCAAATAACTTGCAAAATTTCAGGTCCAAAAACTGGCCAAACCAAAAGTGACCTAAAAATGACCTAAAGTTACCATTTTGGTACATTCTGTCCAGCATTGGTAAATTGACCATATCTTGGTCTACACAACTCAGAATGACCTGATATGTTTCCCCACATGCAATAAGACATAGACCTACAAGTTTGTAGTTTGGACCGAAACCCGAAAACCGAGGGAACTAGGTCATCCGGTTAGGTCAAATTAGTATACCGAAATCCGGCAAATTGCAATAAAATGCAACATACTTGGAAATGAATTTGGTAACATGTACCAATACTAAAAGGATACAAATGTGACATATTGGTAACATTAAAACCTAATTCACCTAGAGTGCATCGAGGGTCAACATCTTAGGTTGACTAAGGAAATAATAGAATTCAATAAGTTAATTATTAAGCTTTATTCTTAGAGATAGTTTAAATGAGTACTGAAACACTTCAAATTGTGTGTTTCAGTTAGCAAAGACTCAGGGAAGGGGAAGGAAACACTGAGTCAGAGCCAAGAGACATTTATCAGAGGTTTGTGTACAATAGTTATTTCTTTTGAATTTTCAATTGAAATAAATTATGCCTATTTGTATATTATTGTTTTAAATTATAAAAATTGTTTGAATGATATTTGATGGATACTTGTTGATTGAAAAGCATTGTAAATGGTTTGAAACCACAGCTATCATGTATATTGATTGAATTCCTCGCTAGCTTGTCTAGTGGGATGAATTGAATTCCCTCTCTGGCTGAAGTGTTGAGGTGTGTGCCTGTTCAAGATGAATAGAATGAGTACTCATATTATTACTAGCTAGCTATGTTATTCCTCACTAGCCATTGGCTTTTGGGATAAATTGAACTTTGGCAACATGATTAAGCTGTGTGTGTATGATTTATTGATATTTATTGTGATATTGTGAAATGGAGTTTAAATTCTTATTGACATTCACTATCTTTGAATTTAACTATTGTTTTAAGTATTCATTATTTATATGACTTATGATTTGTGATTTAAAGTTATATTTTGTTAATGTTGCATACCATTGAGACATTGGCTCAGCGATAGCTTTTCATTCTTTATCATAAGTAAAATGACAGAGCGATGAGACTAGGCTGCTAGTGCTTCAGTGAGAGTTCATCGGGTATATTGAGTATACCATATTTTGCATTTTGTATTGTAATGTATGTTCACTGTATGTATATAGTGTTCTTGGTTTTGAGCAGTTGTAAAATAAAATTGTACATTGAAGTTGTAAAATAAATTGTGAATTATTTTGGCTTGTAAAATTTGTGATATATTTCTTTTATCTCAACTTTTGAAAACACTGGAAAAACTATTGTGGATTTGAGTTGGCAAATGTTGAGAAACATATTGTGTTGACTAAATATTAGAGTTTGGGGATTGAACCAAATATCTGAAGTTTTTTTATAGGTTTTTAAAGAACTGTTTTATTCAAAATACAGAGGGAACTTTACCAAAATTTTTGCAGAAACTATTAATTATTAAGATGTGTTAGCTGTTTCACTTCAGTTCAAAAAAAATTTTAACACCTGTAAATAGTGCTCACCACTGTAAAAAGAAGTAAGAAAACTTTTAAAATCTCTTGTAGTGTATTGAATGGGTTATCAAGAGATGAAGTTGGTAATTCATTAGGTATACTACGGGATCATGTTATGCCTTATGGAGGGGTAGGGTGTGACAATGAAGCCTGCGGGCACGCATTTAAGCCAGATATAATATTAGGCACATTGGCCAACGAACAGGCATAAAGCCTGTAGAATAATCATGTCAGACATATTTTATCTGTTAATCATTAATCCTATGGGCAGTACTGCTATCTGTAGTCCTTAATTGGTATACCAATCAATCCAAATTAAATAAGTAAGTCTGGGTATACTATGGGCAATTTTACATTATTACTTATTTACTTGAAATATTCATGTCACTTTATAGTGGGAAAATAGGTCCCACATACCCTTTCATGTGTTTTAATTTTTAATGGCTTGTTGGGGTTAAATTCCTACCATAGGACAATTTATCTCATGAACCTTTCTTTAGATTCAATTTTTGTGTCTTACTTTTACCTATCCATTTGATCAGTTTGTAGCCACTGTTTGGCCACACTTCCTCCATGGAAGTTGTTCCCTTGTGTCTTATCTTTAATTTCTCTTTTGAATCATGTCAATTTGATTTTTAGAACTCAAGTTATGGTCAGATAACCATAACTAACTCATTTTCAGATTCTGGTTCCTTAACTAGGCAACTGTTGGACTTAAATTTTACCTAATTAATGGAACATGTTGCAGTAACTTTTAGGCGTAGTGATCTCCATAGAAATTTTTTTCTTATGTCTTATGGTCATTGAGAATTTTGAATCACAATTTTTCAAGTTTTGTTGAATTATTTATGGCTAATTTACTGACTTGGGCTCATGCACCCTGTGCCAATAGGGATTTAGTTCAGGTCAATGATTGCAGGCCACTTTTTTAGATTCTTAAATTCATAATTTGAGGAAGGTTCCTAAGACAAAGTTGTAGCCCTGTCTCTTAGGTTTCTGTAAAGGTATGGCTCAACCCAATTGGATTTTTATAGTGGGAGATATGACTAAAAGACTATTCTGGGGTCAAATAAAGTTTGGTCAGATTCCAGGTTTTGATGCAATGAATTTTTCTAACTATTTGACCTAGTTCTCTTGATTTCTGGTTTTTGGTCAAAATACAAATTTTGCAGGTCTGTGTCTTGTGGAAATTTTAACTAGTTTCATTGCATTTGAGTTCTTGTAGGCCATGTTATGTCTATTTTTCCAAAATTGGTCGGGCAAGTTTATGTCCAGCAGTTTCTGGACAGTTTTATGACCCAACTTGGGCCAGCAATTTGGTTTGGTTTTTTGCATTTCTAGGTTCACTGGTCTGCATGAAAATTGTAGGCTTATATCTAAGCTTTTCAATGGTATCAAATTCAGGTCATTTGGACCAGTATAGAGGGAGTTATGACCAAATGAATATGTACTGTTCATTTGGTCATTTTTTGGGTTTTTTACGGGGTCATCCAGATTTGGGTAGTGTTTAGGTTAAGTTTTGGACAGAATTTGGGCATGGTTTTTTCATGGACAATGGGCTATTTTGGGTCTAGTTTCACCTCCAATTGGCCTCATACCAATTGGAGTCACATAAATTTAGTTATGGTTCATCAAACGCACTGGACTCATTGAGTTCCAGACTTGCAGAAATTGGCACTCCTAAAATTTAATCTCCTCCAACTTCCTTACTTCAATTTGACATTCAAGGCACTTCTAAATATCATCAACACATCTCAACAATCCCAATTGCAAGGTATAATAAAAAAAGTATCAAAGTTATGTTAAATCCTAACTCACAATTTCAATCTCAAGAAATCTCAGTGCAAATCAACTTCTAATACTTATAAATGCATCAACCAACATAATTAAATCACTTTATATACATTAAAGTCATCAAAGACCATCACTTACCATGGGTATCGAAAATTCACTCCCAAAATTTCTCAGCAATTTCTTTTAATTTCTTACAAATTTCACTTCATCTTAACCTTATTTCAAAAATTAATAAAGTGAGAAAGGAAGATTAGGCACTAACCTCTTATGACCTGACTTCAAACTTCAATTTTTCTTCTTATTATGGATAACTAAAGCTTCCTTATGGAGTGGGGAGGATTTTTTGGGAAGAGAGCTAAGAGTTTTAGTGAGGAAATAAGGTAGAAATCAAGCTTGAAGCTTGAATAACAATGGTGGAAAAAGAGAGTAAGGCACCCGACTCATGGAGAGAGAAGAAGTGGAGGAAGAAGATGAAGACATAGGGTTAGTGGGATTTGTCTTTTATGTCTTGTATATTTATATTTTTGTGTACTTAAATTTTTAAAATGTCCATAGGTCTTTTTCTTTTCTTTTCTTTCTCTTTTCTCTTCTTCTTCTTCCTAATTCATTTCATAAATTTTAATTCATATTAATTATTTTAATTCTCTAAAATTTTAAAATTTTGACATTTAGGTCAAAATTCACCTCTGGGGGTGAAATAACCAAAATGCCATTCATAGTGCGTATCGGGTTATTTTTATAATTTTTGTATCAATTAATAAATTCTCTAAATTTTATTTTATTTTCTCTAAATTTTTCCTGCATTTTCTTAACATTTATTCCATCAATTTATGCCTTCTCACTATAGTGTAAGTGTAGTTCCAAACATTCTGGCTGTCCGAACAGGCATTAGTTGTCGGAATAGTAGAATGTACAGACTACCTACGGTGAGGGCATTACATTCTCCATGAATGACTTAGAGAAAGCAACCTATATTCTTAGAATTAGCATCTATAGAGATAGAGCAAAAAGAATAATTAGTTTATCCCAAAGTCTATATTTGGAAAAGGTGTTAAAGAAGTTTAAAATGCTTAATTCCAAGAGAGGATTGTTACTAGTAAGGCATGGTATCCATCTTTCTAAGGACATGACTTCTAAGACACCTAAAGAAAGAGAGAAAATGGCTAGGATTCCATATACTTTAGCTATTGTTAGTGTAATGTATGCAATATTGTGTATGTAACACCCTCATACTAAGTAGTCCTGTACAATATACTGTTATGGAGATTAATGTCTATCCAGACAGTCAGAATGTCTATAACCATAATTAAATTACAGAGAGAAGTCATAAACAAAACTAATAGAGATCAAATGAGGTTGGATGAAAATAGGAGTAATGAAGCACAAATAGGTTAAATAAGACTAGGCCCCGATTGAAGGAGCGAAAGCAAGGAAATTGGTGCATTGGAGCATTGAATTTCAAAATTTTTCTTCTAGGGTTTCATGCATCATGCCACATCTCTTATGTGCCTAATTAATTTCAATGCTCAATTGCACATTAAAACACTTTTAATATGTATTAAGATCCTCATTTGCCATTTAAGATTGTGAATTAACAAATTAATTCAATTAAACTGTAACATCCTCACTTTAGTTAGTTCGTACAGTCTACTGTTCTGGTGACCAAGGTCGGTCTGGACAGCTAGAATGTTTGAAATTATAAATAAACTAGAGTGAGGACTTATAAAGAAATTAAATAAAGCTCATAACAATCAAGGAAAAATTTTTAGAAACGAAATACACTAAGGTTAAACGAGCCGAAACACCAAGGATGAGTAACTCGAGGGGAAAATGACGGTGAAGGCCATTAGCAACCCTAGACCCAGGGAAAAAATTATAAAATAATTATTGGGACTTCAAAGAAGGGTCATTGAGGTTCTTATGGCATTAGAATGCCAAGAAAATGCTTAGAAAAATTTTTTTATCGGTACACACAATTTTGGCTCGTTAAGCCAAACGGAGGGCATTTTGATCATTTTATCTTCAGAGATAATTTTTGCCCAACTTGTCCAGTTAAATAGATAATTTATATAACATAAAATATGAATAAATTTTGTTAAAATTTAATTGAAATTAAATAGACAAGAAAAGAAGGGAAAATGAAAGAAAATGGAATTATGACATCATAATGATGTCATTAAAATTCTCCCAACCAATCCAATGTTGACACATGGCATAATCTTATTTAAAAGAGGCTATATGGGCAGAAAATGAAGAAAAAAAAATCAAAACTCTCTACCTTCTTCTCTTTGCCTTCTCACACTCCCACCATTGCCAACTTTGAGCAAGCTTTTCAAGCTTGATTTCCCTAACTTTTACCCAACAAAACCCTAACCTAGCAACAGAAAAAAGTGTTCTTAGATCTTGGAAAGTCTTTTGGGAGCAAAAAGAAAAGGAAAAGAGAAACCCTAGTAAGTGGGAAATCTCACTCCATTAGAGGTTTGTGACCTAACCTTGAATTTCACTTTAAATTCATGTTTAAGGACTAAGAATGAGGGCAAATCACAAAGAAATTTATTGAATATCATTTGTATGCCATCCCTAAATTTTGGTAGCCTTGGTTGGGGTATGATTTGGATGAGTTTTATGGAGTTAAAATGGTAGTATGGCTGCCCACAATATGTATTTCTTAAGTGGATTGATGAAATGCAATGATAATGCATAGTTCGTAATGTTTGAGTTAGGGTTTGGGGTGGAAAATGAGACTTTGGTCATGTGATGATGCAAGTAGGTTTTAATGGTCAATTAGTGACCATTTGGTTCTGTTTAAATAAAAAATGAAGTGAATTGTGTAGTGGGATTGGAGTTTGGTGTGGCTGCCCTTGGTGACTTGCAGGACTGGGCATGAGTCCAGCAGGTTTGGGTAGCAATAACTGGAATTGTAGAGGTTCAATTAGGGCAAGGCCAATTGGACATGAAACTAGACACATAATGGCACAACTTTGGTGATGAAACCATGCCCAGAAAACCAAACCAAGTTGAGCAAAAGATTGCCCTAATCTGGGTGACCTGCAATCTGCCTGGGCAAAATGACCAAATGAACAGTGTTTAGTCATTTAGCCATAACTCAGTGTAGAAAGGTCCAATTGACCTGAAATTTTACCAACAACAAGCTGAGATATATACCAACAACTTTTATGAAGAAATCTAACCAAAATTATGAGCATAACATATTCAAAAAGTGACCTGAAGTCACTGCTCCTAACACTATAGATTTGGTCAGTCCAGAAATTCTGGAAAAATCATAATTCGGCCAGTTGTGGTTTTTGGGCCATAACTTGAGCTAAAAAACTCCAAATGGAGTGATTCAAAAAAGAAAATGTAACTAGACAAAATAAGGAACAACTTTCATGTTGATCATTTTGCCAAATTCCCACTGCAAAAATGACTAATAGAATAGTAAATACAAAGCATGAAAATTGAAAATTCTATCCAATTAACATTAAGTTTAGAAATGGTATTGGCAATCAATACCAATAATTTTAGAATGCAAAATGTGGTATGTTGGGAGTATTAAAACCAATGTACCTATTGTCAATGTAAAAATCAACATTTTGGTTGACTAATGAATTAAATAGTAACACTATAACTTGAATTTCAAGAATTATGAAACTTAAAAGTGTAATATGCCCTAGTATACCTAGCAAGATTGGTTTGGATAGATTGGCATGCCAATAGGGTTCTGTTAGCAGTACTGCATATGGCTTCATGCCATTATGTGTTTCATGGCCTTCCATGCCATTCTGTGATAAAATAGCCTTTGGCTATGTTGATTGAGATAATATACTTGGGTTTTATCCCTGATAATTATTACAGTTTATTAGCTATTCCGTTACACACCGGGAGACACAATGTGACCAATGGTGTGATGATCCGAGGTACTTAGTACCCAGTGCCAGTTTACCCGTTTATCCAGTCCAGTCAACTAGCATGGGTTACTCGGGCAATGATAATAAACCTTACTAAATTTTAATTGAATAATAATTTTAATCGAATAATATTGCTATAAATATCAGAAATTAAGTCTACCCAAAAATGTAAACATACATTCTGCATATTTATTTTATTTTATTTTATATTGTCACCACTCAGCAAAATTGCTTAGCGTGTCGCTTTTGCCACACGCAGGTACTGGAGACCTAGCTGGGGAGCCCAGCAGACATCAGACCGGGTGAGCCTTCAAATCTGCATCCGGAGTCCAGAGTCACCTCACATCTACAGTGCATATGGTAGGACATTAGGACGGTAGCCTTTTTTATTTTGTATTTTGTATTAGTTTAGGATTGTAACCATAAACTCTTGAAATTATTTAATATTGTAAATATATGAAATTTTATGTTATTGAAATTTTCTTTATAATGTATGTGAAAAAAATTGAAATGTTGAGAAATATGTATAAATGTGCTTCAAGTGATGAAGTGAACAGAAAAGTTCTGAAAATAATATTGAGATTTTGAGATTGATTTGAAATGTGTGTAATGGAGTTCTGGATTTGGAAAATTATATTGGAAGTGTCTTTTAAACAGGTTCAGAAGAACTGTTTTTCCAATTTACAGCTAGTACTCTGCCGGATTTTTTATAAAAATTTCGAAAAAATTCAGATTTATCAAAAATTATAAATAAATGAATTAAAATGGATAAATTATAATTAAAATATGAATTGGTGCTCCAGCACACTGAGTGGCATAACTTGCTCGGTTACGCTGTAGACGGGCAAGGGGTGTCACATTTAGTGGTATCAGAGCATCGGTTTAGGCGTTTCTGGGCTTAGATAGAGTGCATAACATTGCATTGCATTTGTAAGTGTTGAGGTGATACTGATGCAGATCTGTTTGTTTTTCTTATTTTGAATAGGATATGGATCCTGCTTCTCAAAAAGTAGTTGATGAAGAGGTGGAGAGTCATGCTCCACCAAGGGTTGAATTTGGGGGTAGGGGAGAATCTGCTCCACCAGCAGCTGTGGCACCTGCCCAACCTCAGTTTGCGTTATTTCAGCAAATGACCGAGTTCTACTGACAAATGATGGGGGCAATTCCACCACCACAACCATAGCCACAACGTCCACTAGTACCATAGAAGTTCCATTTGGAGAAACTGAGAAAACATGGGGCTGTGGATTTTTTTGGGAAAAGGGAGGATGATCCCATGACAGCAGAAAACTGGTTGGATAGAACCATCAGAATGCTGAAATAGCTTAACTGCACCCCCGAGTAGAACTTTGAGGGTTCTATGTCCCTACTTCAGGATGATGCATATCAGTGGTGGGACACAGTAACCAGTGAGCAACCGGAATAGATCACCTGGGAATTCTTCCTTACAGAGTTCAGGAAGAAATATGTTAGCATAGTGTATTTAGAAGAGAGAAGAAGATAATTTATCAGTCTGAGACAGAGGCAATTGTCAGTGGTAGAGTATGAGCGTGAGTTTGTCAGACTAAGCCGATATGGGAGGGAGATAGTCCCTACAGAGGCAGAGAGGTGCAGAAGGTTTGAAGAAGGACTCAATGACAATATCAAAGTCATGATCACAGCATTGGAGATTACGAATTTTGCTAAGCTAGTTGATGCTGCAACAAAAGTAGAAAGAGTCTGAATAAATGAGCAAACTAGAAGGGAAAGACAGCAGAAGAGGGGTCTGGGTCAGTCCAGTACATTTTCTTCTCCCAGTAAGAAGAGTAAGGGTCCTCCTGCTCAGAGTTCAGGACCACCACAGGGTCAGGGTCAGTCTCAAGGGCCCAGACCACAGTTCACACCTAGGAAAGGCCAGTCTACACCATCAGTGGGCAGCTCTCCAGGGACAGTGTTTAGGGGACTAGCCCCAGCATCTTCTGCCTGTCAGTACTGCCAGAAGTGGCATAAGGGGGACTGTTGGCGAGGGACCGGTGCATGCTTACGGTGTGGATCGACAGAAAATCAGATCAAGAATTGTCCGAAGAGGACTACTACAGTTGCTCCAACACAAGCTGATAGACCTGCTCCAGCACCACAAAGGGGTAAGAAGCCCAGTAAATCTGAGGTAGCTGGTCCATCACTGAGGCCTGCATACGAGTTAGTTGAGAGGCCAGAGACTAGAGTACCTGCCAGGGCCTATGCCATCAAAGCTCAAGAGGAGCAAGATGCCCCGGATGTCATCAGGGGTACGTTTTCCCTCTACAACACTTATGTGCATGCATTGGTGGATCCAGGATCCACTCATTCCTACATTTGCATCAAACTATCCATAGAGAGGGGAGTTCCAGTAGAGGAGAGTGATCAAGACATTCTAGTCTCAAATCCACTAGGCCACAGTGTGGTAGTGAATAAGGTGTATAAAGGTTACCCGTTGAGGATTCAGGGCTATGAATTCTCGGCAGACCTAATTGAATTGCCCTTCCACGAGTTTAACGTGATTTTGGGAATGGACTGGTTGTCACGTCATCAGGCAATAGTTGATTGTAAATTGAAGAGGATTTCCTTGAAAACTTCTAAGGGTAATGAGATCACTGTTGTGGGTGAAAGGACAGATTTCCTGTCCAATGTTATCTCAGTTACAGTTGCATGAAGATTGATGAGAAAAAGCTGTAAAGCTTACCTAGCACACATGGTTGATACTAGGCAGGCTAAGCGAAACTTGTGTGATATACCCACAGTAAGAGAATTCCCAAACGTATTTCCTGAAGAGTTGCCTGGTTTACCACCAGAAAGGAAAGTCGAGTTTGCTATTGAGGTAATGCCAGGTACAACACCCAATTCTATTGCTCCTTATAGGATGGCACCCACTGAATTGAAGGAGTTGAAAATTCAGTTACAGGAGTTACTCGAAAAGGGGTTCATACGGCCTAGTGTGTCACCATGGGGAGCTCCGGTGCTGTTTGTGAAGAAGAAGGATGGAACTTTGAGATTGTGTATTGATTACCAGCAGTTGAACAAAGTTACTGTGAAGAATAAATATCCATTGCCTAGAATTGACGATCTGTTTGATCAGTTGAAGGGAGCCGGTGTATTTTTAAAAATTGATCTCATATCAGGGTATCATCAGTTGAGGGTAAAGGATGCAGATGTGTCAAAAACTACATTCAGAACCCAGTATGGGCATTATAAATTTTTAGTGATGCCGTTTGGGTTAACAAATGCACCAGCGGCATTTATAAACCTTATGAACCGTATCTTTCATCCATACTTAGATCAGTTTGTAGTGGTCTTTATTGATGATATTCTGGTGTATTCCAAGACCAGGGAAAAACATGATGAACATTTGAGTATTGTTCTAAAAACCCTACGAGAAAAGAAGCTGTATGATAAGCTGTCCAAGTGTGACTTCTGGATGAGTGAAATCTCCTTCTTTGGACGCATAGTATCAGCTGAGGGGATTAGAGTGGATCCCAAAAAGATAGAAGTAGTGATGGAATGGAAGCCTCCCAGAAATACAACTGAGGTTAGAAGCTTCTTGGGGCTAGTTAGGTATTACAGAAGATTTGTGAAGGGGTTCTCTCTTGTAGCTGCTCCAATGACCTAGTTGTTGCACAAAAATGTGAAATTTGGCTGGAACGACAAGTGCCAAGCCAGTTTTGAGAGGTTGAAGGCTATGTTGACAGAAGCACCAGTGTTAACACAGCCAGTGTCAGGAAAAGACTTTGTGGTCTATAGTGAAGCCTCGCATAATGGGCTAGGGTGTGTATTGATGCAAGAGGGGAAAGTGGTTGCCTATGCTTCCAGGAAGTTAAGGCCACATGAACAAAATTACCCTACTCATGACTTGGAGTTAGCAGCAATTATCTTCGCACTGAAGATATGGAGGCATTATTTATATGGTCAAAAATGCTACATCTATACAGACCACAAGAGTCTAAAATATTTGCCAACCCAGAAGGAGCTCAATCTTAGACAGAGGCGATGGATTAAGTTCCTAAAGGACTATGATTGTGTGATAGATTATCATCCTGAAAAGGCAAATGTGGTTGCTAATGCTTTAAGCAGGAAGTCCATCACAGCTTTAAGATCACTAAATGCCTGTCTGTCTTTAGCTCAAGATGGAGCTATTTTGGTTGAGTTGCAAGTGAGGCCAAACCTGCTACAACAGATACAGGATGGACAAAAGGTAAATGAAAAATTAATGGCCATTGTGGGTAAAATTTCAGAGGAAAAGGAATATGAGGTGAAAGCAGATGGGTGTCTGTACTACAGAGGAAGAGTGTGTGTACCAGATGATGGGGAATTGAAGACTAGTACTCTGAAAGAAGCACACACTAGTGTTTATGCTATGCACCCAGGAAGCACGAAAATATATAATGATTTGAAGCCTCATTATTGGTGGCCTGGTATGAAGAGGGATATAGCTGACTATGTGACTAAGTGTTTGACATGTCAGCAAGTTAAAGCAGAACATCAAGTTCCATCAGGATTGCTACAACCTATAAGCATACCTGAATGGAAATGGGACCGGGTCACTATGGATTTTGTTAGTGGTCTACCTCTCACCCAGAAGAAGCATGATGCAGTATGGGTGATAGTGGATAGATTGATGAAGTCAGCACATTTTCTGCCAATTAGGACTGATTACTCACTAGAGAAGTTAGCAGAATTGTATATCAGTGAGATAGTTAGACTGCATGGAATCCCACTTTCCATCATATCTGACCGAGACCAAGGTTTACATTGAGATTCTAGAAAAAGTTGTAAGAAGCCTTGGGCACACAACTCCATTTTAGCACTGCTTTTCATCCCCAAATGGATGGACAGTCAAAATGAGTAATCTAGGTAAACCTAAGAACTAATTGAATTTTCACGATTAATAAATTGAAATGATAGTAACAATGTGAATTATGTGATAGATCCTGGAGGATATGATAAGGAGTTGTGTTATTGAGTTTGAGGGGAGTTGGGATAGATATCTCCCACTAGCAGAATTTGCATACAATAATAGCTACCAAGCTAGTATTCAAATGGCTCCATATGAAGTACTGTATGGGAGGAAATGTAGAACCCCAGTGTGTTAGACTGAATTGGGCGAAGATAAGTTGGTAGGACCAAACCTGGTGAAACAGACTGAGGAAAAAAATGAAGATAATCAAAGCTAACTTGAAGGTTGCCTCATATAGACATAAATCATATACCGACTTAAAGAGAAAAGAGATAGAGTACGCAGTTGGCGATAAAGTGTTTCTCAAAGTATCACCGTGGAAGAAAGTATTAAGGTTTGGAAGGAAGGGTAAGTTTAGCCCTAGGTTCATTGGCCCATATGAAGTTATTGAACGTGTGGGACCAGTGGCCTATCAACTAGCTTTACCATTAGAACTGGATAAAGTTCATAATGTATTCCATGTTTCTATGCTGAGAAGATATCGCTCAGACCCTTCACATGTCATTTCCATAGAAGAGATTGAAATCCAATCAGACTTGACATATACAGAAGAACCTATGCAGATCCTAGCTTGGTAAGTGAAGGAACTGAGAAATAAACAAATTCCGCTGCTGAAAGTGCTTTGGAGGCATCACAACACTGAAGAGGCAACTTGGGAAAGTAAAGAGATGATGAGGCAACAGTTTCCTCAACTGTTTGCATCAAGTAAATTTTGAGGACGAAATTTTTATTAGAGGGGAAGAGTTGTAACATCCTCACTTTAGCTAGTTCATATAGTCTACTGTTCCGGTGACCAAGGTCGATCCAGGCAGCTAGAATGTTTGAAATTATAAATAGACTAGAGTGAGGAGTTATAAAAAATTAAATAAATCTCATAACAATCAAGGAAAAATTTTTAGAAACAAAATACACTAAGGTTAAAACGAGCCGAAACACCAGGGATGAGTAACCCGAAGGGGAAGTGACGGTGAAGGCCGTTAACAACCCTAGACCCGGGGGAAAAATTATGAAATAATTATTGAGACTTCATAGAATGGTCATTGAGATTCTTATGGCATTAGAATGCCAAGAAAATGCTTAGAAAAATTTTTCTATCGGTACACACAAATTTTGCTTGTTAAGCCAAACGGAGGGCATTTTAGTCATTTCGTCTTCAGAGATGATTTTTGGCCAACTTGTCTAGTTAAATAAATAATTTATATAACATAAAATATGAATAAATGTTATTAAAAATTTAATTGAAATTAAATAGACAAGAAAAGGAGAGAAAATGAAAGAAAATGGAATTATGACATCATAATGATGTCATTAAAATTCTCCCAACCAATCCAATGTTGACACATGGCATAATCTATTTTAAGAGAGGCTATATGGGCAGAAAATGAAGAAAAAAAAATCAGAACTCTCTACCTTCTTCTCTTTGCCGTCTCACTCTCCCACCATTGCCAACCTTGAGCAAGCTTTTCAAGCTTGATTTCCCTAACTTTTACCCAACAAAACCCTAACCTAGCAACACAAAAAAGTGTTCTTACATCTTGGCAAGTCTTTTGGGAGCAAAAAGAAAAGGAAAAGAGGAACCCTAGCTAGTGGGAAATCTCACTCCATTAGAGGTTTGTGACCTAACCTTGAATTTCACTTTAAATTCATGTTTAAGGACTAAGAATGAGTGCAAATCATAACGAAATTTATTGAATATCATTTGTATGCCATCCCTAAATTTTAGTAGCCTTGGTCTGGGTATGATTGTGATGAGTTTTATGAAGTTAAAATGGTAGTATGGCTGCCCACAATATGTATTTCTTAAGTGGATTGATGAAATACAATGATAATGCATGGTTTGTAATGTTTGAGTTAGGGTTTGGGGTGGAAAATGAGACTTTGGTTATGTGATGATGAAAGTAGGTTTTAATAGTCAATTAGTTACCATTTGGTTCTATTTAAATAAAAAATGAAGTGAATTGTGTAGTGGGATTGGAGTTTGGTGTGGCTGCCCTTGGTGACCTATAGGACTGGGCATGAGTCCAGCAGGTTTGGGCAGCAATAACTAGAATTGTAGAGGTTCAATTGGTACAAGGCCAATTGGACATGAAACTAGACACATAATGGCACAACTTTTGTGAAGAAATCATGCCAAGAAAACCAAACCAAGTTGACCAAAAGATTGCCCTAATCCGGGTGACTTGCATTCTACCTGGGCAAAATGACCAAATGAACAGTATTTAGTCATTTGGCCATTACTCAGTGTAGAAAGGTCCAATTGACCTAAAAGTTTACCAACAACAAGCTGAGATATAGACCAACAACTTTCATGAAGAAACCTAACCAAAATTATGACCATAACATATTCAAAAAGTGACCTGAAATCACTGCTCCTAACACTGTAGATTTGGTCCTTCCAGAAATTCTAAAAAACTCATAATCCGGCCAGTTGTAGTTTTTGGGCCATAACTTGAGGTAAAAAACTCCAGATGGAGTGATTAAAAAAATGAAATGCAACTAGACAAAATAAGGAACAACTTTCATGTTGATCATTTTGCCAAAATCTCACTGTAAAAATGACTAATGGAACAGTAAAAACAAAGCATGAAAATTGAAAATTATGTCCAATTAACATTAAGTTTAGAAATGGCATTGGCAATCAATACCAATAATTTTAGAATGCAAAATGGGATATGTTGAGAGTATTAAAACCAATGTACCTATTGTCTATGTAAAATTCAAAATTTTGGTTGACTAATGAATTGAATAGTAACACTAAAACTTGAATTTCTAGAATTGTGAAACTTAAAAGTGTAATATGCCCTAGTATACCTAGCAAGATTGGTTTGGATAGGTTGGCATGCCAATAGGGTTCTGGTACCAGTACTGGATATGACTTCATACCATTCTGTGTTTCATGGCCTTCCATGCCATTCTGTGATAAAATAGCCTTTGGCTATGTTGATTGAGATAATATACTTGGGTTTTATCCCCGATAATTATTACAGCTTATTAGTTGTTCTGTTGCACACCAGGAGACACAATGTGACCGATGGTGTGATGGTCCGAGGTACTTAGTACCTTGTGCCAATTTACCCGTTTAACCAGTCCAGTCAACTAGTATGGGTTACTCGGGCAATGATAATAAACCTTACTAAATTTTATTCAAATAATATTTCTATAAATATCAGAAATTAAGTATACCCCAAAATGTAAACATATATTCTGTATTTTTATTTTATTTTATTTTATTTTATTTTATATTGTCACCACTAAGCAGAATTGCTTAGCACGTCGCTTTTGCCACGTGCAGGTACTGGAGACCTAGCTGGGGAGCCCAGCATACATCAGACCGGGTGAGCCTTCAAATCTGCATCCGGAGTCCAGAGTCACGTCACATCTGCAGTGCATATGGTAGGACATTAGGACTATGGGTGGCCTTTTGTATTTTGTATTAGTTTAGGATTGTAACCATAAACTCTTGAAATTATTTGATATTGTAAATATATGAAATTTCATGTTATTGAAATTTTCTGTATAATGTATGTGAAAAAAATTGAAATATTGAGAAATATGTGTAAATGTGCTTCAAGTGATGAAGTGAATAGAAAAGTTCTGAAAATAATATTGAGATTTTGAGATTGATTTGAAATGTGTGTAATGGAGTTCTGGATTTGGAAAATTATATTGGAAGTGTCTTTTAAACAAGTTCAGAAGAACTGTTTTTCCAATTTACAGCCGGCACTCTGTCGAATTTTCTATAAAAATTTTGAAAAAATTCAGATTTATCAAAAATTGTAAATAAATGAATTAAAATGGATAAATTGTAATTAAAATATAAATTGGTGCTCCGACACACTGAGTGGCATAACTTACTCGGCTACACTGTTAGACGGGCAAGCGGTGTCACATAAAACCTAATTTGAAAGAGGAATTTGGGCTCTAACCTCTTTGATGCACTATGGATGCAATTGACACCTTTAGGAAGCTCCTAGGACCCCAAGTATTTTCCCTCTAGCTTGTCCACACCAAGATCACCAATGGCGGCCCCCAATTTGTTTCTCAAGCCTTTGGCAACCAATTATATTTTGGGGTTTTACTTTTAGAGAGGTTATATGTGTATACAGGACAATAGAAACAATTCCTAGCAATTTTAATTCAAAGGGATTGGAGTGATTCTCTTTGAATTGATGAGAAATCAAGAAGAGGAGAGGGAGACAATGGGCTGCCACCACACTTGAGAATAGAGAGTGTTATGTTTTAATTCTTATTTCTTTCCCTTTTATAATTAGGTCAAATAATCACTTAAACCCTTTGCCACATGTCACCACCACATTGCATCTTATTTTTAATTGACTTAATCTCATTAAGCCAAGTGTCAAAGCTAGACTTAATCTTGACTTTGATCATGTTACATGATAGGAAGACAAATGGCAAGCTTATATGGTGCCACGTGTCACCATCTCACGGTGCCACATGTCACCATGTGAAATGATCACATTACCCTTATGTTTTAATTTTGAGTTCTCAACACAAAATCATTATTTCTCCTCTTGTAATCAATTTATATCAAATATAAATTAATTAATTAATCTCTATTAATTAATTTCTCATAATCAAATTCATATTTAAATACTTTAAATATAAATTTAACTTTTACTATACATCCAATAACCTATATTTGGTTTCAAGCCATGCTAGAGACTTTGCAATCTCAATGCAAACCAAACCTATTTAATTAATCAATTAAACTCTTTAATTAATCAATTAAATCACATTTTACTTGGTGATTAACTTGTATATGTGTGTGATTCACTAGGCTCACAACTAATTAGCAATGAGATATGATATGAACTTTTAATATCATCAAAACTTTTTCTTACCATAAATGATTTCTCTAAATCATTTTAGGCATCTCATAGACTATGGTTGATGCCTAGCATAGCATGCCATGGCTACCCAATCTGTCACACTCTACCCCTCCGTAAGGCATAACATGATCCCGTAATATACCTAATGAATTACCAACTTCGTCTACCGATTTTAAAACTTTTCTTACTTCTTTTTATAGTGCTGACCACTATTGACAGGTGTTAGAAATTTTCTTTTACTAAAGTGAAACTAAATAACACATTTGAAATATTAATAATTTCTGTAAAAATTTTGACAGAGTGCCATCTATGTTTTGAATAAAACAGTTTTTCATAAACCTGTAAAAAGCACTTCAAATATATAATTCCTCAATCCCAAACTCTAATAAATTTGTTCAACACAATAAATTTCTCAACATTATCAATTCAGTTCAACAATCAATTTTCTAGTGTTTCCAAAAGCTGAGATAAGATAAATATTCCACAATATTTTTACAAGCCAAAATAATTTACAATTTTAGTTTACAACTGCTCAAGACCAAGTACAATATATACATACAGAGCACATACATTACAACAAAAACTACAAAATATAGTATACTCAATATACCGGCGAAATCTCAAAATGTAGCCCAAGCAGCCTACTCTGATGCTCTATCCGCCTGTCTACCTGCGACAGCAATGAAAAAGCTCGCTAAGTAAAATTTACTCAGTGGTGCACAACAATAATTTAAAATGTGGTATATAAAACTTTTATTGACAATTTGCAATTTAAACAATTCATAATTTTTGAAAGCTCACATAACACAAATTTGATCAAACAATTTGATAACACAGTGTTGCCAATCAATAACACAACTTAGGTCATAACACAATTTTTCTGAACATGCCGTGTGTACATCACGACAAGTCACTCTCACCCCAATAATCAAAATCAATGAGGGAGGTAGCTAGCCAAATAATAAGAACTCATCCACACTCACCTCAGACTGACAAGTCAAAGAGGGAGGAATATAATCACACTCACTCCATAAATGGAGGAGGAATGTAGTAATATTGTCATGCCAAGTGTGAATCAAAACAATTCCAAATCACAATATTTAAATATTTTATATAAACCACAAATCATATTTTATATCAAAATTTGCATTTGCAAAGTAGGCAATACAATAATTTCCAATTAAGATTCCCAAAGCGAAAACAATAAAAAATTATTCATAACTCATTTATTCAAAATAAATTTTATGGTAAAAGCAGTGAATATAAAAATTATTATGCACAAACCTCTGATATATGCCTCTTGGCCCTGACTCAGTGTTCCTTATGCTTCTCAATATCCTTTTCAACTGAAACACATAATTTAAATTGTTTCAGTACTCGATGAATTTGTTTCTAATAATAAAATCCAATATCTAAATTTTCTTGGTACTATTCTCTTCAGTTCATTTTAGTAGTCAACCTATAATGTTGACCCTTGATGTACTCTAAGTGTGTCAATTCTAATGTTACCAATATGTCACATTTTATAGCCCTTTAGTGTTGGTATATGTTACCAAATTCATTTTCAAGTGTATTGCATTTTATTGCAATTTATCGGATTTCGGTGTACTATTTTGACCTAGCAGGATGACATAGTTCCCTAAGTTTTCGAGTTCCAGTCTAAACTACAAACTTATAGGTCTATGTCTTATTGCATGCGGGGCAAAATTTCAGGTCATTCTGAGTTGTGTAGACCAAGATATGGTCAATTTACCAATGCTGGACATAATGCAGTAAAATGGTAGGCTTAGGTCATTTTTAGGTCACTTTTGGTTCGGTCAGTTTTGGTACCTGAACTTGTGCAAGCTATTTGGCATGGTTCTGGCCATTTCTAGTCTTTGGTTTCTTCATAAGAATTGTATATCTATGTCTAAGCTATTCATGGTAAAAATTTCAGGTCATTTGGACCTGTTTTGAGTAAGTTATGGTCAAAACACTAACTGCTGCCCAAATAGTTAATTTTCAGGCTTTCAAGTCACTAATCCGGATTTGGTCTGTTTTCAAGTCACCTTCTAGGCAGAATTTAGGTAGGCTTTCTTCATGAAAGTTGGCACATTTTGTGCCTAGTTTCACCTCCAATTGGCCTCATACCAATTGGAATCACACACTTAGGGTTATAGGTCCATTTGTACACTGCCCTCTACATGCCTTTCAAACACCAAACCAAACACACATTCACCAACTATCTCCTCACTTCTCCATACCATTATGCATTTGGTACTAACCATAATCATTCAATTCTTTACATTATAGGTCAACTTGGACAAAATATAACAATTCCACAATACACCAATTGCACTCATAATTGACAAAGTTCAAGCCCAACAATATATACACATAAACTTTCTAATTATTACACATTACTTCCGTCATCAAATTACACATTTATTCTCTACTCAATTATACACATAATCTGCCACTTTTAATACCATAATTCAACAACCTTTTCATGAATTTAAACACTTCAATCTTCATCATGAGGCTGCCAAAACAATACACATACATATCAAACTTCCATTTTCACTTTTCAACTTACAATCACACTTTATACATGGTAAATCACTCCTATACATATAAGCACTCTAATTAACTTCATTACCCATCAAATTCATATAAAAACAAACCACTTACCGTACACTTCCATGGCTTCCTAATTTATGGTGAACCAAAACTCAAGCATTTCCTCAAAATTTCTTAACCATTTGACTTGTTTCAACCTTAGCACAACTTTTACTTAAGAAAATTTAAGAAACTAACACTAACCTTTTATGGAGCTTGATCAAACCTCAACTATTCTTCTTCAAAATACCATCAATCTCTTCCTTTTAGTGTGGGGAGCAAAGTTAATGAAGGAATCAAGTGAAAAAAATGGCATGAAGAGGGTTGCATGGAGGTGTTTTCACTTTGGCCATGGGAGCTTTCATGGGAGAGCTTCGGCTGGTGCAAATACTGGAGTTTGAAGATGACTTATGCTGTCCCATTTGTGATATTTTAATGTCCACTAACTTCACTTAGTGGAGCACTAAGTGTGGTTAAGATTAATTAATCCAAAGTTTCACAATTCTCACTTTTTACCTCATTTCTTTTACTATTTAAATTATGTACCACCATTTTAATTTTCATGATATTTTGAAAGTTTAATATCATTTATTTTTAATGGACATTTAGGTCAAAATCCAACTCTAGGTGTCAATTGACCACAATGCCCCTATTCGGATTGTATTCCCGATTTTTCGGTAACACTGAGTTTTATTATTTTCTCGATTTCTCATTTTTCTTTATACTAATTATTTAATTTTTCTTTGATATTTCTAATAACATTTATTCTTCAATAGATGTTCATTTAAGTCTTAAAAATATTTTTCAGGGTTCCCTGTGGTCTAGGGCTAGTCAATGATCCACACCGCAACTTCTCGGTGTGGTCACCCATCGCTATGGTTTTCGGCTCGTTTAACTTGGTTTCATTTCATTGCTATTATTTTTCCTTTGTTTTTCTTGTATTTTCATTTCTTGTATCTCATTATTTTATGTCTCCTCACTAACATTTAAATGTAGTTCTGGGCATCCTAGTTATCCGGACAAACACTGGTCACCGGAACAGTAGAACGCACTACAAACGTAGGGGTGTTACAATTCTCCCCCCCTTAAAATAAATTTTGTCCGCGAAATTTTACCCAATAGCCACCTTACAATAGTCATACGTTTATTTTCTCCTTTCTATATGATCGTATAATCCTCTTTTCTCTGAATTTGTGTAAGACTTTTAACAATCTAATATAACATTTACGTTGTTTATACATCACTAATCTTTTCATACTATCTTTCTGTCTAATATTACAATTCATGTTCCCTTCTTGAATGACCATTATGGTCATATTAGAATTACTTATCTAATCATGGGTCCTTTGACCATTATAGTCAACAATCGTACTCACATCCGTAACATTTTTTTGTTATATCTGAACCAACTGTTCAAATTTTTACTTCCACAACTCTTTTTATCTATTAATATTATATAGCTTACTTCCTTTTGTACTAAACTTGTGACACCCCTTACACGGCTACAATATATCTGAGTAAGATATATCACACGGTGTACCAGCATACACTATTTTACCTTAATTAATTTTTGTCATAGTTTATGAAATATAATTTATTTAAGCCATTTATCAAAAGTATTATTTATTTGAGGTTCCGAAAATTTTAAAGAAAATCCGGCAGAGTACCGGCTAAAAATGGAGAAAACAGTTCTTCGGAACCTGTGAAAAACACTTCCAATATTCATGTCTCATCATCTCAAACTCCAATATCAAAATCTCAACAACATTCTTCAATTTCAGTTCTCAATCATCCATCACATGTGATAATCAAGTATAAATCACAATTAGATATTTACTTTTCCATTCACAAATACAATTTTCATAATTTACATGAACATCAAAATACATTACATAATTCTAAATACATATGAGAAAATAAAAATTTAGTTACAAAATGACAAAATGACACCTAGTGCCCTACCAATGCACTGCAAGTGGTGAGGTGACACGGACCTCGTGCGAATCTGCAGGATGGACTCACCCAGTCTGCGGTCTACTGGGCTCACGATCAGTATCTCCAGTACCTACGCGTGGCAAAAGCAACGTGCTAAGCAATAATGCTTAGTGGTGCAATAATAAAATAAAAGAAAATAGCAGAAAATAAATATGTAGTGAATGTATATGTTTTATTTGTTTTGAATTTGTATATCATTAACTTTGTCCACTTTTATTCATTTGTTTGCCCAAGTAACCTACACTAGATGACTGGACTGGATAAATGGGTAAACTGGCACTGGGTATCAAGTACCTCAGGCCGTCACACCATCGGTCACATATGCATCTCCCGGTGTGCAATAGAACAGCTAACAAGTTGTGATAACATCAGGCACAAGGCCAAATCTCAATACAAGGTCAGAATGGCTAAAAGCCATAAAATCACAGAATGGCATATTGCCATGTGCAGTACTGCTAACTGAACCCTATTGGCATACCAAACTATCCAAACCAATCTTGTTAGGTATACTAGGGCATTTGAAACTTTTAAATTCTTCAATTTGTGAATTTCAAGTTTTGGTGTCACTATTCACCCCATTGGTCAACAAAAATGTTGACTTTTGGATAGAAAATAGGCATATTGGTTGTGATACTCCCAACATACCACATTTTGCATTTAAAACTTGTTGGAATTAACCCCTAAATCCATTTCCAAACCTAAAACCTAGAGAGCAGAATTTTAAGTTTTTGTGACCCAACTTTACTATTCCATTGGGCCCTGTTACAGTGGGAATTTGAGGAAATGGTAAACAGGAAAGTTGTTCCTTATTTTGTCTAGTTGAATTTACTTTTTTGAATCACTCCATTTGGAGTTTTGTAGCTCCAAATATGGTCTGAAAACCACAGCTGGCCGGATTGGAAAAACTGCAGAATTACTAAATCTATAGTACCATGAACAGTGACTGTGACTACCATTTGGGTTAGATTTTGGTCATAATTTGGGGTAGGTTTCTCCATAAAAGTTGTTTTTCTATGTCCTAACTTGTTGCTGTAAAATGTTTAGGTCAATTGACCATATCTACAGTGAGTTATGGCCAAATGAACAGTTACTGTTCATTTGGTCATTTCTGCAGTCTTTGTTGAGGTATCCGGATTGGGGCCAACTTTTGGTTCTCTTGCTTTGGTCTTTTGGGCATGGTTTCTTCAGTAAAAATGTGCCATTATAAACCTAGTTTCATGTCCAATTGGCCAAACACCATTTGGACCAACACAGCCAAAGATATGGCAGTCCAAGTGGGCTGGAATCACAGCCACCCTACTGCACTCACTAGGCAGCATACTCATTCACTTTGCCATGCTATATTTCTGTCCAAATTATGGTCAAATTTTCTCAAATGGTCACTAATTGACCATTAGGATGTTCTTTAACAATTTCATAAGCCAAGTTCACATTTTACTCCCAAAACCCTAGCTTCACATTATGATTCATACAAGATGCTTTAGTTAGCACACTAATTCATTATCCATGTAGATATATACCTTAAACATCATTTCTAGTCCACTCTAAGTCCATCAAAACAATCAAAATCATTCCTTCCTTAAGGCTGCCGAATTCTATGGTGGACATACACATGAGTTTGGTTCATTTATTTCACAATTTCTTACCTATTACAAATCTTTAACATGGAATTAATGAGTTTTAAATACATATGTGCACTAACCTTTTGTAGGCAGATTTTTCCCAAGCTCAAAACTTCACTTCTTTTCCTTTTCTTGGCTGCCAAAAGGTTATGCAAGGTGCAAGGATAAATTTTTGTGAAAGGTGTCTAGGGTTTATGGTGAAATGAAGAGGGAAATGGAGCTTGCTTGAAGTTGTTAATGGAGGTTGAGCTAGGGTATGAATTTCGGCTGGTTTTGGGGAAGGGGATGGCTGCTGGATTTTTGATTTATTTTGGTCTCAATTTGTCTCTTTTATTTGTTAGTTAATAGGTTGTTTAAATATGATTGGTTATAGCTTTTAAATGACATCATCATGATGTCATAAATAAGCCTTTTTCCTCATTTTCTTTTCTTTTCTTCACTACTCATTTTCAATTTAATTTCTAGTAATGTTTATTCATTTTTTATGTCACATTAATTATTTACTCAACTGGACAAGTCGGCCAAAAATCACCTCTAAAGGCGAAATGACCAAAATGCCCTCCGTTTGGCTTAACGGGTCAAAATTGTCTGTACCGATTGAAAAATTTTTCTAGGTATTTTCTTGGCATTCTAATGCCATAGGAACCTCAGTGACCCTTCTCTGGAGTCTCAAAAATTATTTTATGAATTTTTTCTCGGGTCTAGGGCTCCTAGTTGCGAGAACCGCAACTTCCCTCTGGGTTACCCATCGCTAGGGCACCGGCTCGTTTAACTTGTTTGTATTTTATTTCTAAAATTTTTACTAAATTTTGCTTACTAATATTTGAGTTAATTATGGTTCCTAACTTTAGTTTAGATATTTTTCCGGACGTTCTAGCTGTCCGGACTGACACCGATCACCGGAACAGTAGAATGTACGGAGTTGCTACAGGGAGGGTGTTACAACTCTTCCCCTCTAATTTAAATTTCGTCCTCGAAATTTACCTGATGCAAACAGTTGAGGGAACTGCTGCCTCATCGTCTCTTCACTTTCCCAAGTTGCCTCCTCGGTGTTGTGGTGCCTCCAAAGCACTTTCACCAGTGGAATCTGCTTGTTCCTTAACTCTTTTACTTCCCGAGCCAGGATCCGTAGAGGTTCTTCTTCATATGTCAAATCCGGCTGTATTTCAATTTCTTCCCTGGAGATGACATGTGAAGGATCTGAGCGGTATCTTCTGAGCATGGACACGTGGAACACATTGTGGATCTTGTCCAGCTCTGGTGGTAAAGCTAGCCTATAGGCCATTGGACCCACACGTTCAATGACTTCATATGGGCCAATGAACCTAGGGCTTAACTTACCTTTTCTTCCAAACCTCAATACCTTCTTCCACGGTGACACCTTGAGGAACACTTTTGTCAGCAACTGTGTATTCTACTTCTTTTCTCTTCAAGTCGGCATAGGATTTGTGTCTATTTGAGGCAACCTTCAGATTGGCTTTGATTAGTTTCACTTTCTCCTCAGTCTGTTTCACCAGGTCTGGCCCTACCAGTTTGTCTTCGCCCAATTCAGTCCAGCACACTGGAGTTCTATATTTTCTCCCATACAGTGCTTCATATGGGGCCATTTGAATGCTAGCTTGGTAGCTATTGTTGTATGCAAATTCTGCCAGTGGGAGGTACCTATCCCAACTTCCCTCAAACTCAATGACACAACTCCTCAGCATATCCTCAAGGACCTGACATATATTTCATGTTATTATTGTCATTTCAGTTCAATATGTGTATTTATCTAATTGGTTTCAATTGTTTACCTGGATTACTCTTTCTGATTGCCCATTCGTCTGAGGATGGAAAGCTGTGCTGAAGTGGAGTTGTGTACCTAAGGATTCATGGAACGTCTTCCAAAATCTCGATGTAAACCTTGGGTCTCGATCAGATATGATGGAAATTGGAATTCTATGCAGTCTAACTATCTCACTGATATACAATTCTGCTAACTTCTCCAGTGAGTAGTCAGTCCTAACTGGCAGAAAGTGTGCTGACTTCGTCAATCTATCTACTATCACCCATACTGCATCATGTTTCTTCTGGGTGAGAGGTAGACCACTTACAAAATCCATGGTGACCCGATCCCATTTCCATTCAGGTATGCGTATAGGCTGTAGCAAACCCGATGGAACTTGATGTTCTGCCTTGACTTGCTGACATGTTAAGCATTTAGTCACATAGTCAGCTATGTCCTTCTTCATACCAGGCCACCAATACTGAAGCTTTAGATCATGATACATCTTTGTACTTCCTGGGTGCATATCATATACACTGGTGTGTGCCTCTTTCAGAATACTGGCCTTCAATTCCCCATTATCTGGCACACACAGTCTTCCTTTGTAGTACAGACACCCATCTGCTTTCACCTCATAGTCAGTTACTTTTCCCTCTGAGATTTTACTCATAATAGCCATTAGCTTCTCATCTGCCTTTTGCCCATCTAAAATCTGCTGTAGCAGGTTTGGCTTCACTTGCAACTCAGCCAAAATAGCTCCATCTCGAATCAAAGTTAGACGGGCATTCAATGATCTTAAAGCTGTGATGGACTTTCTGCTCAAAGCATCAGCAACTACATTTGCCTTCCCAGGATGGTAGTCAATTATTGATTTATTTTGGTCTCAATTTGTCTCTTTTATTTGTTAGTTAATAGGTTGTTTAAATATGATTGGTTATAGCTTTTAAATGACATCATCATGATGTCATAAATAAGCCTTTTTCCTCTTTTTCTTTTCTTTTCTTCACTACTCATTTTCAATTTAATTTCTAGTAATGTTTATTCATATTTTATGTCACATTAAATATTTTCTCAACTGGACAAGTCGGCCAAAAATCACCTCTGAAGGCGAAATGATCGAAATGACCAAAATGCCCTCTGTTTGGCTTAACAGGTCAAAATTGTCTGTATCGATTGAAAAATTTTTCTAGGTATTTTCTTGGCATTCTAATGCCATAGGAACCTCAGTGACCCTTCTCTGGAGTCTCAAAAATTATTTTATGAATTTTTTCTCGGGTCTAGGGCTCCTAGTTGCGAGAACCGCAACTTCCCTCCGGGTTACCCATCGCTAGGGCACCGGCTCGTTTAACTTGTTTGTATTTTATTTCTAAAATTTTTACTAAATTTTGCTTACTAATATTTGAGTTAATTATGGTTCCTGACTTTAGTTTACATATTTTTCCGGACGTTCTAGCTGTCCGGACCGACACCGGTCACCGGAGCAGTAGAATGTACGGAGTTGCTACAGGGAGGGTGTTACAAAACTATAACCTTTCGATATTTTAACTTTTGAGTTTTAAATCCCTAAGTAGGATTTCCAAACTCATTTCCAACAATAAAATTTTGTCTTGGTATAACTATACCAATACAGATGCCGTTGGCATTATTCTCATCTTGGTGTACTATCGAGTAGTATGTAGCTCTATACAATAATTTCAAGTCAGTACTGTAATCTTCAGCTTAAAGTATAAATATCAAGAACTTTGCATAGTTACTACGATATATTCCAATAGATTAAACTTTCCTATATTTTATCCTTCTCGAATTTAGTAATATCCAAAACTTATTTTGATTATAATATCCATTGAACTATAACATCTTTGCCCTCATCTAGAGCAATTCTATTACTGTAACTTACTTTTAGGTAACTGAAATTTTTTTTTTATATATATATGAGGGACAGTAGGAAGCAAACAATTCTGGCCCTAACGTAAAAGTATGTTGACCCCAGATCAAACAATACATACATACATACATACATATATATATATATATATATATATATATATATATATATATATATATATATATATATATATATATCTTAGTTACTAATTGAGAAAGTACGAGCAACAACGTCAAAAGTCTCAGCCTCTTCTCTTTGTCTCATTGCATAGACTCTGACCGGAGCACTGCCTTGCTCTAACTAATTCATTGTGCCTTGGTTGCTTGATGGACTACCTCTACCCCTACCTCTACCTCTGCTAGGTGGTTGTGAACCTCTGGTGACAAGATTTTGAACTGACCCTTTAGCAGTAGTAGGAGGTGGCCCAACTCTACGGGCACTGGTGGAGTCCTTGGCAATGTGTCATGTGCCTCCACAGTTATAACAGGCTCTTATGGCCTTGTAGCATACCCCACCATGATTTCAACCACTAGTTTTACATTGGCGGGGAGGGTAGGAAATTCTAGTTGTTCGATGACTGGACCTTGCTGGTCTCTACCCTGATGATCTAACTCTGTTATATCCCTGAGCTCGGGGCTCCTTAAATTCTTTTCTCTTCCCCAAATTACTGTTCGAGCTTTGACCCATAGGTTTCTCCCTCTTCTCTATTTCACACTACCCTTGTGGGGGTTGGGTTTGTACTAGGGCTTGAGCTGACAGAGTACCAGCCATTTGTTGAGAGAAAGTGGCCATTTGCTGGGCCATTTGTGTAGTAATTTATACTGGTAAAATTGGTACAGTCGGGCCTTCGACACTTTGTGGAGCTGGGGCCTCAACTTGTACTTTTGCTACCACAGACTATTCTATTGCCTCATTTTTCTCTTCCATATCTTTTCACAGGATTTTCTATTTCCTATACAACCAACACAAGGAGATTTCCTCCTCTTAGTGCATATTTATAATGTAATCTACTGTATGTATCAAACAATGACATTGAGCAGTTGTACTATGAAAAAAGAATATTCAAATTACAGGTCAAAATAGAATTTAAAAACTTACTCTGATACCACTAAAACATGTCACACCCTACCCCTCCGTAAGGCATAACATGATCCCATAGTATACCTAATGAATTATCAAATTCGTCTACTGATAACCCATTAAATACACTACAAGGGATTTTAAAACTTTTCTTACTTCTTTTTATAGTGGTGAGCACTATTGACAGGTGTTAAAAAATTTCTTTTACTGAAGTGAAACTAAATAACACATTTGAAGTATTAATAATTTCTGTAAAAATTTTGGTAGAGTGCCATCTATATTTTGAAAAAAAAAAAGTTCTTCAAAAACCTGTAAAAAACACTTCAAATGTATAATTCCTCAATCCCAAACTCCAATAAATTTGTTCAACACAATAAATTTCTCAACATTATCAATTCAATTCAACAATCAATTTTCCAGTGTTTCCAAAAGTTGAGATAAGATAAATATTCCACAATATTTTTACAAGCGAAAATAATTTACAATTTTAGTTTACAATTGCTCAAGACCAAGTACAATATATACATACAGAGCACATACATTACAACAAAAACTACAATATATGGTATACTCAATATACCAGCGAATTCTCAAAATGTAGCACAAGCAGCCTACTCTGCTGCTCAGTCCGTCTGTCTACCTGCGACAGCAATGAAAAGGCTATCGCTGAGTAAAATTTACTCAGTGGTGCACAATAATAATTTAAAATGAGGTATATAAAACTTTTATTGACAATTTACAATTCAAACAATTCATAATTTTTCAAAGCTCACATAACACAAATTTGATCAAATAATTTGATAACATAGTATTGCCAATCAATAACACAACTTAGGTCATGACATAAATTTTCTGAACAAGCCATGTGTACATCACGACAAGGCACACTCACCCCAATAATTGAAATCAATGAGGGAGGTAACTAGCTAAATAATGAGAACTCATCCACACTCACCTCAGACTGACAAGTCAAAGAGGGAGGAATATAATCACACTCACCCCATAAATGGAGGAGAAACATAGTAATATTGTCATGCCAAGTGTGAATCAAAACAATTCCAAATCACAATATTTAAATATTTCATACAAACCACAAATCATATTTTATCTCAAAATTTCCATTTGCAAAGTAGGCAACACAATAATTTCCAATTAAGATTCCCAAAGCCAAAACAATAAAAAATTATTCATAACTCATTTCTTCAAAATAAATTTTCTGGTAAAAGCAGTGAATATAAAATATTGTGCACAAATATCTGATATATGCCTCTTGGCCCTGACTCAGTGTTCCTTATGCTTCTCAATATCCTTTTCAACTGAAACACACAAATTAAAGTGTTTCAGTACTCGATGAATTTGTTTCTAACAATAAAATCCAATATCTAAATTTTCTTGGTACTATTATCTTCAGTTCATTTCATTAGTCAACCTATAATGTTTACCCTTGATGTATTCTAAGTGAGTCAATTCTAATGTTTAAAGGAGCGGAAGCGTGAAAAACACAAGTTTATACCATTGAATTTAAAAATTTTCACCTAGGGTCACATGCATCATGCAATATTTATTTTTATCTATTTGATTTCAATGATAAACAACATATTAAAACTCTTTTAATATGTTTTTGGATCTGTATTTGTCATTTAAGATTTTAAAATTAATCGGATTAATTTTAGAACCCTAGATTAAATCAAGAACAAACACACTAACCTCTTGATGCACTGCAATGTATTTGCGCCTTTGAGATTCGTCTTCATGACACCAGATGTTGTCCCTTTAGCTTGTTTTGAGGTTCGTCTTCAGGAAACTAGATGTTGTCCCTCTAGCTTGTCCACACTAAGAACACCTATGGCAGCCCTTCAACAGCTTCTAAAGCTTTTTCTATTATTTAGAAAATCAAGTTCTGCCTTTTAAGAGATTAAAGATGTAAACAAGACACTATAAATGATTTCTAGTATTTTTAATTCAAGAGATTGATGACTAATCTCTTTGAATTGATGAGAGATAAAGAGGAAGAGTGGGAGAGCTTCAAAATGGCGTGACAAAGGAAGAGTGGCTACTGGTTATTTTTTTTTTCTCTTTATAAAAACACTTATATAGCTAGGTTAACACATTAAACCCTTGCCACATGTCACCCTTTGATTAGCTCTAGGTTTAAGTGACCCAATCACATTGTGCCAAGTGTCAAACCTATATTTAACTTTCATTTTAATCATCTTACATGATTAAAAATATTTGGCAAGCTTCTGTGTAATGCCATGTGTCACCATCTCATGGTGCCACGTGTCACACTGTGAAATGACCAAAATGCCTCTGTGTCTTAATTTTGTGTTCTTAAACCAAAATAATTATTTCTCTTCTTCTAATTAATTTATATCAAAAATAAATTAATTAATTATTCTCTATTAATTAATTTCTCATTAATTAAATTCATATTTAAACACTTTAAATATAAATTTAACTTATACTATACATCCAATAATATAGATTTGGTTTTAAGTCATGCTAGGGACTTTGCAATCTAATTGCAAACCAAACCTAATTAATTAATTAATTAAACTCTTTAATTAATTAATTAAATCATATTTAATTAGGTGATAACTCGAGTATGTGTGTGACTTACTAGGCTCATCACTAATTAGCAATGAGATATGATATCAACTCTTCATAACATCAGAACTCTTTCTTACCATAAATGATTTCTCTAAATCATTTTATGCACCTCATAGACCATGGTTAACACCTAGCATAGCATGCCATGGACACCCAATTAGTAATAAGGTTTACCTTAAATGAACCTATAATCATATGTTACCATGCACTGGAATCTCTCTCACATAAAATCCCAACTCAAGCTGGAGTCATGGTTTATGTCAAACTCCATTTGCTATGAATATTATGTTCTCTTTTAATTCCAGTTCTTGATTAAAAAGATTTTCTCATCAGAAACTCTTTTCTGAATAAATCTATCTGTCCTGGCTAGGAACTTGAAACATGAAGAATAATTAAATGAACATAGGATTTTATCTCTATTTATTTAGAGGAAGATATTCCATTTTGATCAACACCTACCTCCATATATAACTAGTAGGAGCCAACACATGCCCATATCCCCATACACAGTACAAGTATGAAAGCAGTATCAAACTCAAACCACCTATATACAAGATAACTGTGCTATCTCAGGTCTAAAGATTATATACACTGATATGATTTATGACAACGCATTGATAAGAGCAAACTCCATGTGCTCATCATAAATGTCACTGGTTCGGCCTACTTATCATTTATAAGTGCCTATCATGTTCGTTATATGGCATGAGACTCACCATTCCATCTTATTTATATCTCATATAAATAACTTGGAAACAAACATGAATACAATCATTCTGGATAAGTTATATCATTATTATGAAGTATCCTCGATTATGAACCTATTTATGATACTTTGTGCTAGCAATAATGTCACTCATATTCTTAACAACTTAAGAATAATATTTCTAACAAAATATCAATGGACCTTTTCTATTACACATAAATATATTATGTAAAAGGAAAAGTGGAAAGCCTTTTATTACTAAAAAAAATGTACAAGATACATACTAAATGATATGCTCTAGGGCATACTACTAACAATCTCCCACTAGCACTAGAGCCATTCATTACAATATCTTAGACTTATCTTCTTAAGTTGTCGGTCTAGCTGAGTCTGTGACAAAGGCTTAGTGAATGGATCAGCTGGATTTTTAGCTAATGCTATTTTCTACATGGTTACATCGCCTCGCCCAACTATTTATCTGATAATGTGGTAGCGCCTTTCTATGTGTTTGGATTTTTAGTGAGACCTTGGTTCCTTAGCCTGTATGACTGCTCCATTATTGTCACAGTGTAGTGGAACTACTGACTCAATGGAAGGAACTACTATAAGTTCTGTCATGAACTTCTTTATCCAAACAACTTCCTTTGCAGCATCTGATGCAGCAATATACTCAGCCTCTGTAGTGGAATCTGCAGTCGTGCTCTATTTGGAACTCTTCCAACTAACTGCAACTCCATTACAAATGAACACATATCCAAATGTAGACTTTCTATCATCGATATCTGATTGGAAATCAGAATCAGTATAACCATCCAATTACAAGTCTCCACCTCCATAAATCAAGAATAAATCTTTAGTTCTTCTCAAGTACTTAAGGATATTCTTAATAGCTATCCAGTATTCCAAACCTGGATTGGATTGATTTCTGCTAGTCAAACTAACAGCATATGTGATATCCGGACTAGTACACAACATTGTTCACATTAAACTTCCAATAGCCAAAGCATATGGAATCCTGGCCATCTTATCTCTTTCTTCAAGTGTCTTTGGAGACATCTCTTTAGAAAGATGGATACCATGTCTCACTGGTAACAATCCTCTCTTAGAATCAAGCATGTTAAACCTCTTTAACACCTTTTCCAAGTATAGACTTTGGGATAAACTAATTATTCTTTTCACTCTATCTCTATAGATGCAAATCCCAAGAATATAGGTTGCCTCTCCTAAGTCTTTCATGGAGAATGTATTTGACAACCATATCTTTACAGTTGTCAACATACCTGTGTCATTACCCATCAATAGTATGTCATCCACATATAAGACAAGGAAAGTGATAGCACTGTCACTAACCTTCTTATATACACATGGCTCATCCTAATTTTTGATAAAACCAAAGGATTCAATGGCTTCATCAAAACGAATGTTCCAACTCCTCGAAGCTTGTTTTAACCCATAAATGGATCGCTTTAGCTTGCATACCTTGGAACCATCTTGGGATTCAAAACCCCTAGATTGTTCCATGAAAATGTTTTCTTCAATGTATCCATTGAGAAAAGCTATTTTGACATCCATTTGCCAAATCTCATAATCATAGTATGCAGCTATTGCTAATAGAATCCTAATTGATTTAAGCATGGCAACAGGCAAGAAAGTCTCCTTATAGTCGATTTCTTGCCTTTGGCGAAACCCTTTCGCTACTAGCCTTGCCTTGTAGGTCTCTACCTTTCCATTAGAACCAATTTTCTTCTTCAAAACCCATTTGTTTCCTATAGGTACAATACCTTCAGGTGGGTCAACAAGATCCCAAGCTTGATTCTTATACATGGAATCAATCTCGAATTTCATAGCATCAATCCATTTTGAAGAGTCTATATCTGATATAGCTTCTTCATAGGTGAGTGGATCATCTCCATGATCTGTTTCTTCATGAGTAGATAACTCTTGTTCTTCTTCCTGAAGGAAACCATATCTCACTGGTAGGTGAGATACCCTGGTTGTTCTACGAGGAATAGCTATAGATGTTTCATCAATGGGTGTAGGTTGACTAGATGGATCTATATCCATCTGATCTGTTGGTTAGTCAGAATTCTCCAATTCTAACTTTATTTGCCTTCCTTTGCCTCCTTCTTGAACAAACTATTGTTCAAGAAATATGGCATCTCTACTTACCATAACCTTTTATGAAGTAGGCAAATAAAAATAATATCCAAAACTATCTTTTGGATATCCAACAAATCGACCCTTTTCTGATCTGGTCTCCAATTTATCAGTGTTCAGCTTTTTGATATAAGCTGGACAACCCCAAATCTTAAAATTCTTAAGACTTGGTTTTCTTCCATGTCATATCTCATAAGGTGTGGAAGAAACTGATTTTGATGGAATCCTATTCAGAATATACAAAGTTGATTCTAATGCAAATCCCCAAAGGAGATTGGCATATCAGTATAGCTCATCATACTACATACCATATCCAATAGGGTACGATTTCTCCTTTCAGATACACCATTTAGCTGTGGCGTTCCTGGATGAGTCAGCTGGGAAACAATGTCGTGCTCTCTCAAGTATTCATCAAATTCAGTACTCAAATATTCACCTCCACGATCTGATCGAAGAGCTTTAATACTCTTTCCTGTTTGATTTTCTACTTCAGATTTAAATTCTTTGAACTTTTCAAAGGATTCATGTTTGTATTTCATCAAATACAAATACCCAAACCTTGATTTATCATCAGTAAAGGTAATAAAATAATGAAAACTGCCTCAAGCCATTTCCTTAAATGGACCACATACATCACTATGTATTAGCTCCAAAATATTTTCAGCTCTTAGCCCTTGTCCAACAAAGGGTGATCTCGTCATTTTGCCCTGAAGGCAAGATTCACAAGTTGGAGTAGGCTCAGAGCCCAATGAGGATAGAATCCCCATTTTCTCTAGTTTTGCATTCCTATCTTCTGCAACATGACATAACCTTAAGTGTCAAATATATTTTGAACTTGAGTTGGTTTTCACCATAGCATTGCATTCATTTAGATCACTTGCATTCATTTTGTGTTTGTCATTATTATCCAAATAATAAAGACCATCATTCATATAACCCGAACCAACATATTTACTTCCAAAATAAATTTTGCAAACATCATTTGTAAACTGAAATTCATAGCCATTTCTAGTCAAACTAGATATAGAAATGATGTTCTTAAAAGCATCAGGTACATATAAAATATTATCCAAACACAAAACATGTCCAAACATGTAAAGATCCTATGGCTAAAGCTTCAACAGTTGAGCCATTGCCAATCTGGACTCTAACATCTTGAGAACGCAAGCTGCTACTACTTGCTAGTTCCTGCATAGCATTAGAAATATGAGAACTGGCACCAGTATCTAAAACCCAAGCTATAGATGAACTATGAGTATTATCAGAATCTAAATAACAAGATATGGACATACCTTTTGAAGGTGTATCCTTCTTGTCCTTCAGAGAAACAAGACACACTGGGCAGTTCCTTTTCCAGTGCCCATCCTTCTGGTAGTGGAAACACTTTCCTTTGCCTCCATCAGCTTTAGTCTTCCCTTTATGTTTAGCTATTTTCTTGGAAGGACAAGGAATCTGAGGTTTCTTTTTCTTATTACTTTTCTTCTTGTTGGACTTTCCAGCAGAAGAAGATGCAATCAAAGCAACCTCTTTTCCTTTATTGCCCGACATATTCTTTTGGGCAATAACCAGCATGTTGAGTAAACTAGCTAAGGTGCATTCCTGTTAAGTCATATGGAAATTTGTCACAAAATTCGCAAAAGACTCAGGAAGGGACTGAAGAATCAAATCCGTTTGTAATTAGAAATCTATGTTGAAGTCAAGATGTTCTAACTGCTAAATCAGCTAAATCATCTTGTGGACATGATCCCCAACATTTTGTCCCTTAGACATCCTCATACGGAATAGCTGTCTAGATATCTCATACCTAGCATTTCTGCTATGCTCACTATATAACTCTTGTAGGAGAAGGAGGATCTCACTCGCACTCTGCATGTTCATATGTTGCTTCTGTAACTCATTACTCCTGGAAGTAAGCATGTAACATTTAGCTCTCATATCATGCTCCTTCCACTTGTCCAAAGTTTCATGTTCCTCTTGAGTGGCCTCTGGAGGTAAGGGACCAGGAACATTTGAGTCTAGAACATATCCTATATGTTTAAGGTTCAGGACAAGTTTCAAATTTCTTAGCCAATCAGACAGATTAGGTCTTGTCAACCTATTACGATCAAGTATGCTTGCAAGGATATTGGATGGTGGTGGTTGTTTTGTGCTCATTTTTATCATAAAATTAACTGCAGAAAATAACCAGATTAATTAGTAAATGTATCATGTAATTGACCAAAATGATTATGGTCTTTTAATCAAATTGGTCCTCCCACTAACTTAGCGAATCCTACACTTCCAAAGTAGAAAACGAAAATCCTAGTTGGATGGATTTCTAGTGGGTGATTGAATTCTTATAATTCTATTGATCATCCTCAGGTACATCCATTATTGGAATTATAATAAACTATAAGTGAGCAACTCCTTGCCTATCACATCTCATGTGAGGTTCAATCCTTTACCTAGCCCTTAATGCTCAAAATCCCAGGTACATCCATTATTGACTTATCTTACATTAGTTAAGTTGATCCCATTGAGCCAGTAATTATGCAAATAATTTTAATGTCCTTAGGTACATCCAATATTGGCCACCAAACCATTTAAATATTTACAACATTTCATGCTAAACAATTATTCTTAAGAAAATCTCTTAAATTAATTGCATTTTATGTAACTATTTAAAATTTCTTAAAATAATTGTTCCAATGGAGGGCCTATGTTATAATTACTTTAATTATAGCATTTCCAACTTAATCATTTGTTTGGAAGATTTTATGGTCATCCTAATTATTATTAAGGTCTAACTTTGCACATTATCCATTTAGCATGCATATATCATATAATTGCATACATTCCCATACATCTCGTGCATTCATGGATAAGCAGTAAATATGGTATGATCATGGACTTTCTAAGGGAATCAATTCTGAGCCACCAAGAATTGAATCAGGGCATTCCTAGGTGTATTTCATTCATTCATTTTACAAGAGTTGCTGAAAGAGTACATAATCAACACTTGATCTTGAATTCCTCCCACTGGTCCCACCAATGCTCTTAACCTTCTTGAACTTCTTGCAATCCAATTACATAGTAATCCTTGGCATACCAAGGCGAATTTACAAGAATTAAATAAATGAAATTACAACCCAAAAATTATTACAAACTTAATAATACATGCCCAAAATAAATTAAAATAAAATAATTAATTTACAATCCCAAAGAAATATAAAAGAAATAAATCCAATCACATTGGTCTTTTGTAGTCCATGATCATCCATCATGCATATCACTATTTAATAATTAAATAAAATATACATACTTAAATTAAATTGAATATCTCATATTCAACTTAAAAATCCAGATTTGAATATGATTCAAATAAATTTAAAAATTCATATTTGAATTTTATTCAAACAAATTTAAAAATTCATATTTGAATCACATTCAAACAATCTTATAAATTCAGATTTGAATCACATTCAAACATTTAAAAAAAAAAAATCATATTTGAATCACATTCAAACATTTTTTAAAAAATCAGATCTGAATATTATTCAAACAACTTTAAAAATTTAGATTTGAATATGATTCAAACAACTTTAAAAATTCAGATTTGAATCACATTCAAACAACTTTTAAAATTCAGATTTGAATCTCATTCAAACAATTTTAAAAATTCTGATTTGAATCATAATTTAATTGTGTGATTAAAACTACTAATTAAACACTTTAATTAGTCAAAGAATATGCCTTAGATCATACAACAATTGCAGAATTAAAAGACAAATCTTGAACCACCCATGGAAGCCAAACCATGCGCACAATTGATGGTGTTTTTCAAGCATGTCGCCACACCTCCATTGCAACTAGCAATGGATTAATCATCTCATGATCAAATCACACAATTAAATCATATAATCAACAATCTAAATGGCAAATATAGTGGCTCTGATACCAATTGAAGGAGCAAAAGCATGAAAAACACAACTTTATACCATTGAATTCAAAAATTTTCACCTAGGGTCACATGATCATGCAATATTTATTTTTATCTATTTGATTTCAATGATACACAACATATTAAAACTCTTTTAATATGTTTTTGGATCTGTATTTGCCATTTAAGATTTTAAAATTAATCAGATTAATTTTAGAATCCTAGATTAAATCAAGAACAAACACACTAACCTCTTGATGCACTGCAGTGTATTTGCGCCTTTGAGATTCATCTTCAGGACACTAGATGTAGTTTTCTAGCTTGTCCACACCAAGAACACCTATGGCAGCCCTTGAACAGCTTTTAAAGCTTTTTCTATTATTTAGAAAATCAAGTTCTGCCTTTTAAGAGATTAAAGATGTAAACAGGACACTATAAATAATTTCTAGTATTTTTAATTCAAGAGATTGATGGCTAATCTCTTTGAATTGATGAGAGATGAAGAAGAAGAGAGGGAGAGCTTCAAAATGGCATGACAAAGGAGGAGTGGCTGCTGGTTATTTTTTTTCTCTTCATAACAACACTTATATAGCTAGGTTAACACATTAAACCTTTGCCACATGTCACCCTTTGATTAACTCTAGGTTTAAGTGACGCAATCACATTGTGCCAAGTGTCAAACCTATATTTATTTTTCATTTTAATCATCTTACATGATTAAAAACATTTGGCAAGCTTATGTGTAATTCCATGTGTCACCATCTCATGGTGCCACGTGTCACACTGTGAAATGACCAAAATGCCCCTATGTCTTAATTTTGAGTTCTTAACCCAAAATAATTATTTTTCTTCTTCTAATTAATTTATATCAAATATAAATTAATTAATTAATCTCTATTAATTAATTTCTCATTAATTAAATTCATATTTAATCACTTTAAATATAAATTTAACTTATACTATACATCCAATATTATAGATTTGGTTTCACGTCATTCTAGGGACTTTGCAATCTAATTGCAAACCAAACCTAATTAATTAATTAATTAAACTCTTTAATTAATTAATTAAATCATATTTAATTAGGTGATAACTCGAGTATGTGTGTGACTTACTAGGCTCATCACTAATTGGCAATAAGATATGATATCAACTCTTAATACCATCAGAACTCTTTCTTACCATAAATGATTTCTCTAAAACATTTTATGCACCTCATAGAGCATGGTTAACACCTAGCATAGCATGCCATGGATACCCAATTAGTAATAAGGTTTACCTTAAATGAACCTAGAATCATATGTTACCATGCACTGGAATCTCTCTGTTATAATATCCCAACTCAAGCTGGAGTCATGGTTTTTGTCAAACTCCATTTACTATGAATATTATGTTCTCTTTTAATTCCAGTTATTGATTAAAAAAATTTTCTCATCAGAAACTCTTTTCTGAATAAATCTATCTGTCCTGGCTAGGAACTTGAAACATCAAGAATAATTAAATGAACATAGGATTTTATCTCTATTTACTTAGAGGAAGATATTCCATCTTAATCAACACCTACCTCCATATATAATTAGCAGGAGCCAACACATGCCCATATACCCATACGCAGTACAAGTATGAAAGTAGTATCAAACTCAAACCACCTATACACAAGATAACTGTGCTATCTCATGTCTAAAGATTATGTGCACTGATATGATTTATGACAACGCATTGACAAGAGTAAATTCCATGTGCTCGTCATAAATGTCACTGGTTCGGCCTACTTATCATTTATAAGTGCCTATCATGTTTGTTATATGGCATGAGACTCACCATTCTATCTTATTTATATCTCATATAAATAACTTGGGAACAAACATGAATACAATCTTTCTAGATAAGTCATGTCCTTATTATGAAGTATCCTCGATTGTGAACCTATTTATGATACTTTATGCTAGAAATAATGTCACTCATACTCTTAATAACTTAAGAATAATATTTCTAACAAAATATCAATGGACATTTTCTATTACATATAAATATATTATGTAAAAGGAAAAGTGGAAAAGCCTTTTATTAATAAAAAATATATACAAGATACATACTAAATGATATGCTCTAGGGCATACTACTAACAATGTTACCAATATGTCACATTTTATAGCCCTTTAGTGTTGGTATATGTTACCAAATTCATTTTCATGTGTATTGCATTTTATTGCAATTTACCAGATTTCAGTGTACTATTTTGACCTAGCCGGACGACCTAGTTCCCTCCGTTTTCGGGTTCCGGTCCAAACTACAAACTTGTAGGTCTATGTCTTGTTGTATGCCAGGATAAATTTCAGGTCATTCTGAGTAGTGTAGACCAAGATATGGTCAACTTACCAATGCTAGACTGAATGCACTAAAATGGTAAGCTTAGGTCATTTTTAGGTAACTTTTGGTTCGGCCAGTTTTGGTACCTGCTTGTTCTGGACATATCTGAGCTTTCATGTCTTCATAAGAATTGTAGACCTATGTCTAAAATATTCATGGTAAAAATTTCAGGTCATTTGGACCTGTTTTGAGTAAGTTATGGTCAAAACACTAACTGCTGCCCAAATGGTCAATTGTCAGGCTTTCAAGTCACTAATCCGGATTTGGTCATTTTTCAAGTTACCTTCTAGGCAGAATTTAGGTAGGCTTTCTTCATGAAAGTTGGCACATTTTATGCCTAGTTTCACCTCCAATTGGCCTCATACCAATTGGAGTCACACACTTAGGGTTATAGGTCCATTTGCACAGTGCTCTCTACATGCCTTTCAAACACCAAACCAAACACACATTCACCAACTATCTCCTCACTTCTCCATACCATTCTGCAGTTAGCAGTAACCATAACCATTCAATTCTTTATATCATAGGTCAACTTGGACAGTATATAACAATTCCACAATACACCAATTGCACTCACAATTCACAAAGTTCAAACCCAACAATATATATACGTAAACTTCCTAATTATTACACATTACTTCCATCATCAAATTACACATTTATTCTCTACTCAATTATACACATAAGCTGCCACTTTTAATACCATAATTCAACAACCTTTTCATGAATTTAAACACTTCAATCTTTATCATGAGGCTGCCAAAACAATACACATACATGTCAAACTTCCATTTTCACTTTTCAACTTATAATCACACTTTATACATGGTAAATCACTCCTATACATATAAGCACTCTAATTAACTTCATTACCCATAAAATTCATATAAGAACAAACCACTTACCTTACACTTCCATGGCTGCCCAATTTATGGCGAACCAAAACTCAAGCATTTCCTCAAAATTTCTTAACCATTTGACTTGTTTCAACCTTAGCACAACTTTTACTTAAGAAAATTTAAGAAACTAACACTAACCTTTTATGCAGCTTGATCAAACCTCAACTATTCTTCTTTAAAATACCATCAATCTCTTCCTTGTAGTGTGGGGAGCAAAGTTAATGAAGGAATCAAGTGAAAAAAATGGCTTGAAGAGGGTTGCATGGAGGTGTTTTCACTTTGGCAATAGGAGCTTTCATGAGAGAGCTTCAGCTGGTGCAAATTCTGGAGGTTGAAGATGACTTATGCTGTCCCATTTGTGATATTTTAATATCCACTAACTTCACTTAGTGGAGCACTAAGTGTGGTTAAGATTAATTAATCCAAAGTTTTACAATTCTCATTCTTTTACTATTTAAATTATGTACCACCATTTTAATTTTCATGATATTTTCAAAGTTTAATATCATTTATTTTTAATGTAAATTTAGGTCAAAATCCAACTCTAGGTGTCAATTGACCACAATGCCCCTATTCGGGTTGTATTCTCGATTTTTCGGTAACATCGAGTTTTGTTATTTTCTCGATTTCTCCTTTTTTTTTTGTACTAATTAATTAATTTTTCTTTGATATTTATAATGACATTTATACTTCAATAGATGTTCATTTAAGTCTTAAAAATATTTTCCAGGTTTCGCCGCGATCCAGGGCTACTCAACGGTCCACGCCACAACTTCTCGGTGCGATCACCCATCGCTATGGTTTTCGACTCTTTTAACTTGGTTTCATTTCATTGCTATTATTTTTTCTTTGCTTTTCTTGTATTTTTCTTTCTTTTATCTCATTATTTTATGTCTCCTCACTAACATTTAAATGTAGTTCTAGGCATCCTAGCTGTCCGGACAGACACTAGTCACCGGAACAGTAGAACACACTACCGAACATAGAGGTGTTACACAATCAGTAACAAGGAATACCTTAAATGAACCTTTAATCATATGTTACCATGCACTAGAATCTCTCTATTATAAAATCCCAATTTAAGCTGGAGTCATAGTTAATGTTAAACCCCATTTGCTATGAATATTATGTTCTCTTTTAATTTCAGTTCTTGATTAATTAGATTTTCTTATCAGAAACACTTTTTTGACTAAATCTGTCTGTCCTGGCCAAGAACTTGAAACATCAAAAACAATTAAATGAACATAGGATTTTATCCCTATTTACTTAGGGTAACAGATTCCATCTTGATCAACACCTATCTCCATATATAACTAGTAGGAGCCAACACATGCCCATATACTCATACACAGTGCAAGTATGAAAGTAGTATCAAACTCAAACTACCTATATACAAGATAACTGTGTTATCTCAGGTTTAAAGATTATATGCACTGATATGATATATGACAATGCATTGACAAGAGTAAACTCCATGTGCTTGTCATAAGCGTTACTAGTTCGGCCTACTTATCAAGTATAAGTGCCTATCATGTTTGTTATGTGGCATGAGACTCACCACTCCATCTTATTTATATCTCATATAAATACCTTGGGAACAAATGTAATTACAATCTTTCTGGATAAGTCATGTCCTATGTGAAGTATCTTCAACTGTGAACTAATTTATGATACTTTGTGCTAGAAATACTGTCACTCATATTCTTAACAACTTAAGAATATAATTTCTAACAAAATATCAATGGACCTTTTCTATTACATATAAATATATTATGTAAATGGAAAAGTAAAATTTCCTTTTTTATTAATAAAATATTTACTAGATACATACAAAATGATATGCTTTTGGGCATAGTACTAACACCGATGATGAGTGACCGACACGGGAAGCAACTATAAGTTCAGTTGCTACCCTAAATTTTTGCGGGACCCTATAAAATCCTTAACTGAGATTTAATATTGGGAATGTGAAAATCATAGAAATGAAAAGAGAATAAGTACTAATAAGTTAATCAAAACTTAAGGACTCATCGGGTACTATGGAAAAATGATGGATTATAACCCGATGAGGGCCATTTTGGCCATTTCACTTAAGGAGTTAACTTCTGACCAAAATATCAATTAAATTAAGTGAAATTAATGTATTCAAAAATGAAGAAAACTGTGAGGAAAATTGAAGTATAAATGTGAAAAGAAATGAAATGAAATAAATATTCAAGTTTTAATTATATATATGACATCACCATGACCTCACCTTGACAAAATTAAAATTATAATTTAAATACATTAATTTTAGGATAACTATATAAGAGACAAGAAATAAATTGAAATAAAAAAAAGATCTATCTTCTTCTTCATTTACGCCGACCACCCTTGTCCTTTCTCTCCTCTATTTTCATGCTTTTCTCAAGCTTTGAATCACTACCTTCCTTCCATAAATTCCCAACTAAATTTGTAGAAAACTTAGAATTAACACTAAATTGGAAGACTGGGAGTAAGAAATTGGGATAACATGGAAAGAATAAGAAGAGTGGAAATCTCTATCAAAGGTGAGTTAACACTCAAGCTTAGATTACTTTATATTACTTAAATTTAAGTTTAGTTATAAAGAATTAATGTGAAAAATGGAAGAAATTATGCATAGAATTTGAGATATGGAATCCGGCCAAACTTAGGGAGTTAGGGTTTTGATGTTTTGGTTTGATTGAATATGGATTTGAGTGTTGGGAGAAGCATGTCCATGAATTATATGCTTAGAATTGTTGAAATTTTATGGAACTTGCATGAATGGAAAGATGAAAAATTTGGGTTTTGGGAGATTTAGTTGTTTAATAGATGTTTATAAGGCTAAATTATGGTCATTTAGTGTGTTTTGGTTGTTAATTGATATTGTTTTGGTGAGGGAAGTGATGAATTGGTAGGATGCTAATGTGCTAGAATTCTGGCACTTAAGTCCAGTACACTTAAATGCCAAGTTCAGCTACTTAGCTCCAATTAGTGTGCAACTAATTGGAAATGAAAGTTAAGACATAATGCTAGAATTTTTATGAAGACACCCTACCTAGAAAATGACCATAGGATACCTCAAATTATGCTTGAATCCAGCTTACCATTCTGGACCTGGAGAAAGTGATCGTATGAACAGTACTTAGTAAATTAGGCATAACTTACTCTAGAAAACTCTAAATGTCACACCCTACCCCTCTGTAAGGCATAACATGATCCCGTAGTATACCTAATGAATTACCAACTTCGCCTACTGATAACCCATTAAATACCCATCAATTTGTCATACTGCCTTGCAGAAGACCGTGGTTGTACCACTGGTGTCTATATTGGGGCTTGAGTAGGCACATTACCAGCCATTTGTTGGAACATTGCAGCCATCTGCTGAGTGAACTGAGCAGGGAACTACTGATCGCGGGGTCTTTCTTGAACCACTGACATTATGTAGGGCTGGGGCATCCCCTTGCACCTTAGCCTCTATAGATTGATCGACTGAACGATCATCCTCTTCCATAGTCAATGCGAGGATCTTAGACCTCCTGAACAATTAATACAAGGAGATTTCCTCCCGTTAGTGCATATTTATAATGTAATGTACTGTATGTATCAAACAATGATATTGAGCAGTTGTACTATGAAGAAAGAATATTCAAATAACATGTGAAAACAAAATTTAAAAACCTGGCTCTGATACCCCTAAAACATGTTACACCCTACCCCTTTGTAAGGCATAACATGATCCCGTAGTATACCTAATGAATTACCAACTTCGCCTACTGATAACCCATTAAATACACTGCAAGGGATTTTCAAAAACTTTTCTTCCTTCTTTTACAGTGGTGAGCACTATTTACAGGTGTTAAAAACCTTTTTGAACTGAGGTGAATTAATTAACACATTTAGACTATTAGTAATTTCTGTAAAAAAATTTTGGCAGAGTGCCCTCCGTAATTTAGATAAAACAGTTCTTCAAAAACCTGTAAAAAGCACTTCAATATTTTTCTCAATCTCAAACTCTAGCATAATTCAACACAATATATTTCTCAACTCAAATCCATAGTAATTTTTCAAAAACTGAGATACAAAAAACATAATACAATTTTTACAAGTCAAAATAACTCATAATTTATTTTACAATTTTAATGTACAATTTTATTTTACAACTGCTCAAAATCAAGAACAATATATACATACAGTGAACATACATTACAGTACAAAATGCAAAATGTGGTATACTCAATATACCCGATGATCTCTCAATGTAGTACTAGCAGCCTAGTCTGCTGCCTTGTCAGTCTGTCTACCTGCGACAGCAATGAAAAGCTATCGCTGAGTAAAATTTACTCAGTGGTGCACAATAACAATTTGAAATACGATATATAAATCTTTTATTGACAGTTCACAAATCAAATGATTCACAATTTCATCTCACAATTTACAAAATTCACCTAACACAAATTTGATCAAGTAATTGAATAATACTGTTTTGCAAATCAATAACACAATTCGATCAAATAACTGAATAATACAATGTTGCCAATCGATAACATAATTTAGGCTATGACACAATTTTTCCACACATGCCGTGTTGTACACCACGACAAGACACACTCACCCCAATAATCGAAATCAATGAGGGAGGAAGCTAGCTGAATAATGAGTACTCATCCGCACTCACCTCAGACTGACAAGTCAAAGAGGGAGGAACATAATCACACTCACCCCAGACGGATAAGTCAAAGAGGGAGGAATATAATGAATAGTGTCATGCCAAATGGGAATCAAAACAATTTCAAATCACAATATTTCATACAAACCATAAATCACATTTTATCTCAAAATTTCCATTTGCAAAGTTGGCAATACAATAAGTTCCAAATAATATTCCCAAAACCAAAGCAATCAAAACTTATTCATAACTCATTTCTCTACATAAATTTGCTAGTAAAAGCAGTGAATATAAAAGTATTGTGCACGGACACAATTTAAAACTATAATGTCGAATTAAATTTTTAAGTAGAAAATGAGAAGTCAAACTTATTGTGCACAAACACAATTTAAAACAATAACGTACAAATAATCATAATTTATTTCAATTGAAAAATTCAAAAGAAATAAATATTGTGCACAAACACAATTTAAAATAATAACATAGAAATAATCATAATTTATTTCAATTGAAAAATTCAAAAGAATTACTTATTATGCACAAATACAATTTAAAACAATAACATACAATTAATCATAATTTATTACAATTGAAAAATTCAAAAGAAATAATTATTGTGCACAAACCTCTGATAACTGTCTCTTGGCTCTGACTCAGTGTTTCCTTCCCCTCCCTGAGTCTTTGCAAACTGAGAAACACAATTTGAAGTGTTTCAGTACTCATTTAAACTGTCTCTAACGATAATGCTTGATAATTAATTCACTGAATTCATTTATTCACTTAGTCAACCTACTATGTCGACCCTTAGTACATTCTAGGTAATTTAGGTTTTAAATCTCATTAATATGTCACATTCCATAGTCTTTTAGGGTTGGTACATGTTACCAAATTCATTTCCGTGTATACTGCATTTTCTTGCGATTTGCTGGATTCCGGGATACTAGTTTGACCTAGCCGGACGACCTAGTTCCCTCAGTTTTCGGGTTTCGGTCAAAACTAAAAACTTGTAGATCTATGTCTTATTGCACGCGGGGCAAAATTTCAGGTCATTCTGAGTTATGTAGACCAAGTTATAGTCATTTTACTATTGCTGGTCAAATTGCACCAAAATTGGTCATTTTAGGTCACTTTAGGTCATTTTAGGTTCGGCCAGTTTTTGGACCCGAACTTGTACAAGCTGTTTGACTTTCTTATGATCATTTCTGGGCTTTGGTGTCTTCATAAGACTTGTAGATATGGGTCTTAACTATTCATGGTTAAAATTGCAGGTCAATTGGACCTGTTTTGAGTGAGTTATGGCCTAAACACTAACTGCTGCCCAAATGGTCAGTTTTCAGGCCTCAATTGCACTTAATCCGGATTTGGTCATTTTTCAAGCTACCTTGCAAGCAGAATTTTGGCAAGCTTCCTTCATGAAAGTTGGCACATTTTGTGCCTAGTTTCACCACCAATTGGTCTCATACCAATTGGAGCCACACACTTAAAGTTATAGGCCTAAAACACAAACTGCCTTATTGTAATTCTTGCATACATATCAAACATCACTTTTAACACTCACCAAACTTAACATTCAAACTAATTCTGGTTGTACCATGACCTAAACATAATTCACAACACATTATAGGTCATTTTGGCAGCTTACAATTACATTCAATGTGCACCAACAAGTGCAGAATTTTTTCAACTCAATTTACAACAATTTAACTCCATAACCAAGCTCATTCACATGTCCAACCTTCACACCACTATACATACATTCAAACTGCCATAATGACCAAAACATTTTAACATCATTATTCCATAAACGAAGCATGAATTCCAGCATTCTTCAAGGGTTAGCAAACTGCCACAATGGTACACTTACATTCCATTACTTTCCAAGCTTTAAATTTCATTTTACATTTACATATACTAAGTATACATCACCTAAACAATTTCCTACACAATATACATTTAATCAATCATTTAATTCACCATTTACAAGCACAAATAACTTGCCTTCAAGGTATTTCCATGGCTGCCAAAATTACACATTCCCATTCAACATCAAACCTCAAAAATTTCTTCATAATTCAAATAACCATAACATGCTTACAAACTTTAACAAAGCAATGTTCAAAAATACAAACTTACCACTTTGGAAATTCTTCAAAACTCTTCCAAAACTTGGTCTTCTTGCTGCCTATCTACTGCCCATTGTGTAAGGATCACTTTTAATGGAGAGACTTACAAGAAATTATGGCTTGAAAGTGAAGATTGGAGTTCATGCATGGAGCTTGGAAGCTTTGGCCATGGAGTTCTTCTTGGGAGCAAATCGGTTGCTGTTTGGGAAGGTTGAAGAAGATGACAATCTGTCCAAAAATGAGGATGTAGTGGTCCACTTAGGTGAGTTATTGGAGCACCATGGGTGATTAAATATTTATTTAATCTTAAATTCCCAATTTCTCACATTAAGTTCCCAATTTTTGCTATTTACTTTAGGTACCACCAATTTAATTTTTCTTGACATTTTCCAAGTGTAATATCATGTATTTTAAATGGAAATTTAAGTCAAAAGATAACTCGGGGTGTTAAATGACCACAATGCCCCTGTTCGGATTGCATTCCTGATTTTTCGGTAATACCGGGTTTTGTCCGTTTTTCGATTTCTCACTTTTCTTTGTACTAATGATTTAATTTTTCTTTAATATTTCTTATGATATTTATACTTCAATAGGTGTCTCTTTAAGTCTTAAAAATATTTTCCAGGGTTCCCCGCGGTCTAGGGCTAGTCAATGGTCCACGCCGTGACTTCCCCGTGCGGTCACCCATCGCTAGGGTTCTAGGCTCGCTTAACTTGGTTGCATTTCTTTACTATTATTTTTCCTTTTTTTTCTTGTATTTTCTTTTCTTGTATTTCATTATTTAATGTCTCCTCACTCATATCGAAGTGTAGTTCTAGGCATTCTAGCTGTCCAGACAACACTGGTCACCAGAACAGTAGAACGCACTACCGAACTTAGGGGTGTTACACTAAATCAGGTGATTCTTAAACCAATGGAATCCTAAAACATAGGAGAATAACTCTTATGAAGATAAGGAAGCCAAATTATTACCCTAAGTTAATCAAAATGCTAGACAAATTTGGTATAATAAATCTGCCCTGATTCTGGACTAACCTGGAAATCCTGAAAAATTACCTATCCGAGCAATTTTGGCAAAATTGTCATTACTTAGGCTATAAAACTAAAAATGCAGTAATTCCAAAGCCAAAATTCTCATAAGACATGGAACTAAAAACTTCATGTTATGATCAGAACCCATTTTTTAGGGCAAAGTAGGAGAATTGTTGGGATAAGTCAAGAATCCCAAATCTAGAATTCTTGCACCTTAGCTAATTGACCTTATGACCTCCGAATGGTTATCAGGCCATAACATCCTCTAAAAAACTCTAATTGAAGTGATTCAAAATGATTTGGAAACCTAAGAAAAAGACAGAAAACATTATTTCAGGGACTAAAACCAAATTATGAACTTAAGTTGACCGGATATAGAATGAAATGTAATACCCCTATGTTCGGTAGTGCGTTCTACTGTTCCAGTGACCAGTGTTGTCCGGACAGCTAGGATGCCTAGAACTACACCTCGATATGAGTGAGGAGACATAAAATAATGAAATACAAGAAAAGAAAATACAAGAAAAGCAAAGGATAAATAATAGCAAACAAATATAACCAAGTTAAGCGAGCCGAGAATCCTAGCGATGGGTGACTGCACCGGGAAGTCGCGGCGTGAACCGTTGACTAGCCCTGGACCACGGGAAACCCTGGAAAATATTTTTAGGACTTAAATAGACCCCTATTGAAGTATAAATACCATAAGAAATATTAAATAAAAATTAATTAGTTAGTACAAAGAAAAGTGATAAATCAAAAAACGGACAAAACCCGGTGTTACCGAAAAATCGGGAATGCAACCCGAACAGGGGCATTGTGGTCATTTGACTTCCCGAGTTGTCTTTTGACCTAAATTTCCATTGAAAATACATGATATTATATTTAGAAAATGTCATGAAAAATTTAATTGGTGGTACTTAATGTAAATAGCAAAAATGGGGTTCAAATTGAGTGAATAACACTTTAAAATATATTAAATCATTATTTAGGGTGAGTGGAGCACTATGGATTAAATTAAACATTAAGTGGGCAGGTGTAAACTCACTAAACACTTCATGATCTTCATTCCTCCTTCCATGCCGAAATGAAGAGCTTGAAAATCCTCCATGGCCCATTTGCTTGAAGCTTCCTAATCTCCTCCATTTTCACCTCCAAACACCAAAGTTACTTCACTAATTTTGATCCCCACCTCACAAGGAAGAAGTAGATATTAAAATCAAGAGAGTTTAGTGAAGATTTAACAAGCCCCAACAATAGGTAAGTGTTTAAATTGATTTATTTCTTAAGTAAAGTTTATGGGAAGCTTGAGATGAACAAATTGATGAAGAAAATTTGAGGTTTTGGTGAGTTGTTATTATGCACTAGTTTAGGCAACCATGGTAATTAAAGAGTTTGAATTATTTTCACATGCAATTGATGGGTATTGATGTTGATTAAAGTGAATAAAAGTTTTAGTAGGTTAATTCTTGGTGTATGTTAAAGTTGAGCACTTGAGTTGGAAATTTTGTTGAATTTAAAATTCTGTGCGTGAATGCCTAAAAGGACAGCCATGAAATTGTACACTAAATGAAATATTATTACATGTATTATGAAGAATTAATGTTGACTAATGTGATTTAAAGTGTTGGTAAGTTAACTTCATGCATATGTAATGGTGGACCAAGTGGAAATTTGAGTTTGAAGGTAATTATGGAGGCTTGACAAATGTGGCAGCTTGTTAACTCTTTGAAGGATGTTGGAATTCATGAAGTTGTTTAATGGATTGTGGTCCTAAAGTTTGCCAAATATGTATGTAAGTTAGTAGTGAAGATATTTGTTATGATAGTGGACATGTAAATGAGCATAATTAGGTGATTAAATTGTTGTAATTGAGTTTGACAAATTCTACACTTTATGGTGTATGTTGAATGTGATTGTAAGCTGCCAAAATGATCAATAATATGTTGTGAAATATGTTTAGGTTAGGGTACATGTCACACCTTACCCCTCTGTAAGGCATAACATGATCCCGTAGAATACCTAATGAACTACCGAACTTCACCTACCGATAACTCATTAAGTACCCTACAAGGGATTTTAAAACAATTTTCTTATCTTTGACAAGTGGTGAGCATTTCTAATGAGTATTTAAAACATTTAGTTGAAATTAAAACTAATTAATATTTTTGGCCATTTTAGTTTTCCGCAAATTTGATAAAAATTTTGACAGAGTTTCCTCTGTATTTTGATAAAACCGTTCTTCGAATACCTGTAAAAAGCACTTCTAAAAGATTTTCTCAACCACTACTTCGGTTTCACAATCAAACTCAATCAATTTATCAAAATTCACAAGTTCAATAATTCTCAAAATACTGTCAATCAATATCATTCATATTTCATTAAAAATAAAATAATTTATACATAACCTTACAAATTTATATCAAAAGAAACACAAACTAAACTTTATTACAAACTTCATACAAATTTGTGTACAAGCTGCTCAAGACCCATTTTTACATGTCCATACATTTATGTGCAATATATACATCAAAAGAAGTATTTACGCTTAGGGTATAAATTATACCCAAGGCTTCAAACGATGACTTCACACACCTCAAGACTCATCGCTTCCTCTAATCTCTCAGATCTGCGACAAGAATAAAGCTATCACGAGTACTAAGACTCAGTGGTGCACAATATACTAAAATAATCTTTATGCAAAACTTAAAGCACATTCATTCAAAAATTTGATTAAACATGAAAATTAAATACAATCATGCATTGTAAGATTTTACATGTAAACCAAGTTTATTTCAAAGTATCAAAACACATTTCATAAAACCCACAGTTAAATCAAGCCATTCGAAACAAATAGAATCTCAATAGCCACAGTCAAAAGTGAAATAACATAAAAAGGCTAGCTAGCTAAAATATATGGATAACCATTGAAATCCTCTTCTAATCGCACACCTCAACACTTCTCCAGAGAAGGAATCAAAATTCGAAACTAATTACCCCCACTAGTCGTGCTAGTGAGGTGTTCAAATATGTGGTCATGACACTGTGGTTTCAAAACTTATCTTAACAATTTGCTAAACATTTTCTTTTCAAATATACATAATAACTTTCAACAATTTAGATCAACATCATAAGAATGTCATAATCCAATATTTCACATTATTTAAAACGATATGCAAAAGATGATTATAAAAGTATATGTTGTGCACAAACCTCAAACGAGTCGTCCTTTAGCCTCGACTCGGTTCCTCGGGTTCCTTCCCGATATTCTTTTCAACTGAAACACACAATTTTACAATGTTTCAGTACTAGAACTTAAAATAAATCCAAAATAAACTTAACTTCACATTTAGCTAGCTCTAACGTGTTAAATTCGACGTTCTCGAAATTTTGTGTTTCGGGTTACTATTCACTGCACTATTCAAGTCAAATTATTGACTTTCTAAGGTTTAATGGGTATGGAAACTCCAACTTCACCCACATACCACATTTTGGTCACCAAACTTGTTGGTTTTGGTCATTTGTTTAAAGCTTAGGTCATTTTGGCAAAATTGCCAATTTTCGGTTTTGGTTTTCCGAAGTTGCACTATTCCATTGGTCGATCTACTGTTGGAATTTGACAAAACTTCCTTCATAGAAAATGTTCCTTATTGTCTTAAGTGTATTCTCATTTTTGGATCACCTCAATCGGAGTTTTGTAGCTCAAGTTATGGCCAAAATAAGTTTACTGTTCACGTGCACTGTTCATACTGCAATTTAGGTGCTGGCAGATTTTTGGTCCAACTTTGGTCAATTGTTTGATCAAGTTAAGTTCATAATTCGGTCTCACTTTCTTCATATGAAATGTTGTACTATGTCTTAGGTTTCCATCGGTTCAAGAATCGCCTAAATCCGAGTTTTCTAGAGAGAGTTATAGCCCTCCAAACATTGCTGCTCAATGAAAATTCTGCAGAATTTCAGTACAGTAATTTTAACTTTGCTCAATGATTTGAATGAGTTAATGGCCTAATTTGGGTTGGTGTTCTTCATGAAAGTTTTAGGTCTATATCATATCTAATTTCTGGTAAAATTTCAGGTCAATTTGACCTACCTAGCTCGAGTTATGACCAAATGAACAGTTACTGTTCATTTGGTCAGTTTTGGTGCAGGGCAGCCTGCAATCAATTCACTTTGGTCAATTGTTTCACCAAGTTTTGGTCAGTTTTTGGTCATGGTTCCTTAATGAAAATTGTGCTCTTTTATGTCTATTTTCATCTCCAATTGGTGGAATATCAATTGGACTTGTAAAATTTGAGTTTTGGTCCTTCAGTGGTTTGGTCATGCTGCCAGCAGCATGACCATTGACCTACGAATTTAGCTAATTTTTCCACCATTCCCATCCAATTTATTTGGTCCTAATTGATCATTATTTCATGTCACAATAGGTTAAACATGCCATTTATGCATTTCTCCAAATTTTAGTCCATAAACCCTAGCATTGAAACCTTAATCTCACTAACTCTTGCATTTAACTACTTCTAATAATTTTAATGTTAATCATTTCACTAAGTAAAGCTTCTAAACTCACTCAATTGCATCATATTCATGCAAACCACACTCCTCTCAAGCTGCCCAAAATTTCAATTTAATTCTTTCCCCATATTTGTTTCATTTAAATCAAGTTATTAGCTCACTTAATTACCTAAACATGCATTTGAATGGAAAAGTAACAATTTAACATACTAACCTTTTGTTAAAGCTTCAAAACCCTATCTTTAACTCTTCCTTCTTCTTGTAATCCTCTTCTCAAGTTGTAACAATAAGCTCTAGGGAGGTTTTTAATGGAGTTATTTGAATTAAGTGAAGAAAACTAAGCTTAAAAGTAAGCTTACATGGAAGTCCACTCATGGAGGAACTTGGGAGGAAGATGGGGTGGCAAGGAAGATGAAAGAAGAAGAGATTTTCTTTTGTTTTTCCCTTACACGTTTTTGCTTATGAAAGACCACTAATTCCAAATTAATTAATTCAATTTATTAATTTAGTTATGACATCATACATGATGTCATAACTTTTGACTTTTCCAACCTCTTTCCTTTTTTTTTTTCTATTTATTTATTTTTTTTCTATTATTTCTTTAATTTAATTCTCGATTCTGTAATTTTATTTTGTCAGTTTTTATTTGATGCTTAGGTCAGAGTCACTCTGGTCAATTAACCAAATTGCCCTCGCTGGCTCATCCCGCTTGCAAATAATCCAATATTTCTTCCGGCTCCCTGACCTAATTATTTGACTGGCTTAACAGTTCTTTTTCGTGGTTTTCTCTTTTCCACTGTGTTCATGAGGGTCCTAAGGACCGCAGCGTCACTTTTTACGGTTCGAAATTTGAGTTTAAAATGACTTCGCAGTCGTTCCCGAGGAGGTCACTCATCGCTGTGACTCTCTACTGCTTAACCTCTTATGTTCTGCTTTTTCTTATTTGTAGTTAACTAATTAAACATTAATAATTATTTATGTTTATGGATTCTCAAGTTTTCTTAAGTGTGGCCCTAATCCTATTAATTGTCCGACCGACACCGGCCACCGAATGTTGAAATCTACTGTGCTATGCAAACGGGGTGTTACAATTCTCCTCTTAAATAAATTTCGCCTCAAATTTTACCGTATCAATCTCTCAACACCGTGGGTGTTGTCTCCTCATGTCCTCCTCTCGCTCCCAAGTAGCTTCTGGCCCGAATGATGGTTCCACAAAGACTTTTACCAACGGTAGACCGCTTATTCCGTAGTCGCTTCACCTCATAAGCCGTAATCTTTATGGGTTCTTCTTCATATGTGAGGTCCGGATTCACTTCTATTTCTTCATCGGTAGTACATGAGATGGGTCCGATCGATACCTCCTCAACATAGACACATGGAAGACATTATGTATCTTTTCCAACTCGAGGTAGTGCCAACCGATATGCCAAAGGACCCACTCTTTCCGTAACCTCATATGGCCCAATGAAACGAGGACTCGCTTCCTTTCTCGAATCTCATAATTCTCTTACAAGGAGAAACTTTGAGGAAAATTTTCTCACCCACTGTATACTCAATATCCCTTCTTTTCAAATCAATATAGGACTTCTGACGGTCTGATGCAGTCTTGAGTTGATCTCTGATCACCTCGATTTTCTTTTCAGTCTGTTGAACAATTTCGGGTCCAATCATCTTTCTTTCACCCACGTCATCCCAACACAACGGGGTTCTACATTTTCTGCCATACAAAGCTTCATATGGAAGCATCCCAATGCTTGATTGGTAGCTGTTATTGTAAGCAAACTCAATCAAAGGTCCCAAATGCCCTCAAACTCAATCACACAAGCCCGTAGCATATCCTCCAATATCTGAATTACCCTCTCGTGATCGCCATCTGTCGTGGATGGAATGCAAGATCAAGTTCAATCTAGTTCCTAGGGCTCTCTGAAGACTACCCCAGAGTCTAGAAGTGAACCTAGGATCTCTGTCTGATACAATAGATACTGGCACTCCATGCAATCTCACAATCTCATCGATGTACAACCCGCCAACTGGCCCAAATTGTAGTCCATCCGAATCGCGTAAAATGAGCAGATTTAGTCACTCACAACAATGACCCAAATCGCATCATGACTCTTTTGTGTCCTCTAAGTCCCATCACAAAATCCATCGTTATTCTCTCCCATTTCCACTGCATCGGTAGTGGATGTAACAACCCAAATGGTACTTGATGCTCGCCTTCACTTGTCGACAAGTTAGGCATTTGGATACAAACTCGCCACATCTCTCTTCATACCCATCCACCAAGAATGCTCCTTTAGCCCTCTATACATTTTTGTACCACTGTGGTGCATGGCAAAGGAGACTCATGTGCTTCCTTTAAAATGATCCTCCTCAATTCAACATCATTAGGAACACACATTCCGCCTCGTGTAGCAATAGACCATCATCTCCGAGTGAGAATTCGGTTTCTTGCCTTTCGGACTTCTTCCATCGCCTTCGATATTTCGATCATTCCGAGCAGCCATTCGACCGATCAATCAATACCGCTATACATGCCATGCAATCGCTGTCGCCCTCTCATCATTAATCTCTAAGCCGGCATGCAATGATCTTAACTCATGTACCAAAGACAAAGGAGTAACTCAGAGACTCGCCATAGTCTTGCGACTTAGGCGCCACCACAACATTAGCTTTCCTCGGCCGATAGTCTATCGCATAATCATAGTCTTTATCAACTCTAACCATCTCCTCTGCCTCAAATTCAACTATCTCTGGGGGCCCAAATACTTCAAAATCTTATGATCTGAGTAGATGAAACATTTCTCCCCATACAAATAATGTCTCCAGATCTTAAGAGCAAACACTATAGCTGCAAGCTCCAAGTCATGTGTCGGATAATTCCTCTCATGCGGTTTTAGCTGGCGTGATGCATAGGCAATGACATTTCGATCTTGCATCAACACACAACCTAACCCATTATGAGAAGCATCGCCAGAATCGTATATTCTTTACCCGTGTAGGTAAAGTCAAGACTGAGCCTCACAAACATCTCTTCAATTCATTAAAGCTTTGGCTGCATTTGTCCGCCCACCGAAATTTTACATCTTTTCTAAGCAGATTGGTCAATGGAGATGCCAACATGGAGAATCCCTTCACAAATCTACGGTAGTATCCAGCTAAACCCAGAAAACTACGAATTTCTGTGACATTTCTGGGTGGCCTCCAATTAAGGACAGCTTCAATCTTACTTGGATCTACCTTAATGCCCTCTTCTGATACTACATGCCCCAAGAAAGATATTTCTTTCAGCCAAAATTCACACTTCGACAATTTGGCATATAGCTGTTTCTCTTAAAGTCCGCAGCATAATCCGCAGATGTCTATCATGCTCTTCCGCATTCCTCGAATAGACCAATATATCATCTATGAATACCACAACAAACTGGTCGAGGTATGGTCTGAGATAGTGTTCATCAGATCCATAAAAGCAAATGAGATTAGTTAACCCGAATGGCATAACTAGGAACTCATAATGGCCATAGCGGGTTCTGAAGGCAGTTTTAGAAATACTTTGCTCTTGTACTTTCAGCTGATAATAACCTGATCTCAGGTCAATTTTGAGAACATACCGCACTTCAACCGATCAAACAAGTCATCAATGCGGGTAATGGATATCTATTCTTTATTGTCACCTTATTCAATCCGATAATCAATGCATAACCGAGAGTGCCATCCTTCTTCTTTACAAACAATACCGGCGCTCCCTAAGGTGACACACTAGGGCGGATGAAGCCCTTTGTCAAGCGCTTCTTGCAAATCGCACTTTCAACTCTTTCAATTTCAGAGTGCCATTCTATATGGCGTTATGGAGATTGGGTCCACACTGTGCATAACATTAATCTCAAATCGCACCTCTCTTCTCGAGGTAATCCCGCAGCTTCATCAGAAACACATCCGAAAGTCACATATCGTAGGGATGTCCCTTAGTGCCGACTCCCACTTGGGTGTCTATCACATGTGCCAAGTATGCTTCACACCCTTTCTCGATCATTCTTCCGGCTAGTGCAAAATTAAATGATGTTTGATGGCAGAAATGCCTCTCCCCATGTATTACCACATCACCGCATAAAGGAGACCAAAAGTGACTGCCTTCGCCTACAATCAATCATGGCGTGATGCCCGGCTAACCAATCCATGCCCAAGATGATATCATACTCAAGGGCATTTCAATCAAGTCGACAGAAAACATGTCCTTGGATCACCAAAGGACAGTCTCTATAGATTCTGCTGACCGGACCTCTTGTCCTAACTGACTAGTTACTAGCACTTCAAAACCCATTTGCACACATAGAACAACAAGTGAACTGACTATGCTAGCACTAACATATGAATGGGTTGAACCCGGATCAAACAACACAAATACATCTTGACCAGAGATAGAGAATGTACCAGCTACCACATCTAAGTCTCACCTCTTCTCGCCTCATCATCGTAGACTCGCCGACGCACTTCCTTGTGCAGATCGACCAATCGTGTTCTCGATCGCTCAAGGCAAAGGCCTCTACCGCCTCTTCCTCCGCCAACAGATCGTGAACCTCTAGGAGCAGACTCAATAGATCCTCGGCAAGAGTAGGAGCCGGACCATATCTCGAGCACTAGTACAATCTTTAGCTATATGGCCCTTGCCTCCACAGCTAAAGCAGCTCCAGTGGCCCAATAACATTCCCCATGAATCTTGCCACAAGTCTCACAGGGCGTAATGTGAACCCTCGCTGATCACGACTGCACCTAGGGGTCTCTCACTGTAAAATCTGCCGCCAAATTGCCACCTCGACTTCTGGGTCCACTAAACTTCTTTTTCTTTCCGAGGTAGCACCGTAACTCGCTCAACCGATTTTTCCCCTTGTATTTTTCTAAATTCTCGACTTTTTCCTTCACTGGTTTGCTTCGCTTCAACTCTCTCCAGCTCAAGTGCTTGAGACATAAGTTCGAGAAGTTCCGTGTCGAAATCCTACAACTTGCATCCGTATCCGGGCTTCAAACCCGCCTCAAATCTCTTGCATCTTGCTTTATCGGTAGTAAGGAGACTCTCCGCATAGTGACTCAAAGTGAGAACTCCCTCTCATACTCGCCACCGATCTATTCCCTTGTTTTAGACTCAAAACTCTTGCAATTTCGATCAACATATGCGTCTGGGATGTATTTGTCGAACTCTCTCGATAAAGTCATCCTGTGTTAGCATCGTGGTTCAGCCAAGCCGTGGGGATGGTCTTCCACCACCATACGCATCCCCTGCAGAGACACGTAATACTCAAACTTTAATTCATCTTGGCAAAGGCAGCTTCTTAAATACTGGCCCATTCTTTCAAGCCATTGCTCGCCTCAAGTGGGTCCATCAGACCCTTAAATTCCGCAGCCCCATACTTCAATAATTTATCATATTGTCCGGCCGAGGCAGTGGTTGTGCCATGTGGTTGGGGTGGAGCTTGAGCAGCATACCTCACCATTTGTTGAAACATTGCCGCTATTATTGCAGGCGAATCTGGCAGAATTTGCGGCATTTGTGGGGGTGTCACGACCATCGACATTCGTAAAGTCGGGCTTCCTTGTGCCTCAGCTTCAACAGATCGCTTCAACCGAGCGATCCTTCTTCCATTTCAAGTGAAGTTAGGGTATCTCCGAACAAGTAACACAAGGAGATTTCTCCGTTAGTTCATATTCATGATGTAATGCAATCGTATGTAACAAATATGGACATTGAGCAGCTTGTACTTAACAAAGAAAAGACACAAATTCACAATTGAAAACATAATTCAAAAACTTGCTCGATACTAAAACATGTCACACCTTACCCTCTGTAAGGCATAACATGATCCCGTAGAATACCTAATGAACTACCGAACTTCACCTACCGATAACTCATTAAGTACCCTACAAGGGATTTTAAAACAATTTTCTTATCTTTGACAAGTGGTGAGCATTTCTAATGAGTATTTAAAACATTTAGTTGAAATTAAAACTAATTAATATTTTTGGCCATTTTAGTTTTCCGCAAATTTGATAAAAATTTTGACAGAGTTTCCTCCGTATTTTGATAAAACCGCTTCTTCAATAATGTAAAAGCACTTCTAAAAGATTTTCTCAACCACTACTTCGGTTTCACAATCAAACTCAATCAATTTATCAAAATTCACAAGTTCAATAATTCTCAAAATATCACAATCAATATCATTCATATTTCATTAAAAACAAAATAATTTATACATAACCTTACAAATTTATATCAAAAGAAACACAAACTAAACTTTATTACAAACTTCATACAAATTTGTGTACAAGCTGCTCAAGACCCATTTTTACATGTCCATACATTTATGTGCAATATATACATCAAAAGAAGTATTTACAGCTTAGGGTATAAATTATACCCAAGGCTTCAAATCGATGACTTCACACACCTCAAGAAATTTCATCACGCTTCCTCTAATCTCTCAGATCTGATGCAATAAAGCTATCACGAGTACTAAGACTCAGTGGTGCACAATATACTAAAATAATCTTTATGCAAAACTTAAAGCACATTCATTCAAAATTTGATTAAACATGAAAATTAAATACAATCATGCATTGTAAGATTTTACATGTAAACCAAGTTTATTTCAAAGTATCAAAACACATTTCATAAAACCCACGCTTAAATCATGCCATTCAAACAAATAGAATCTCAATAGCCAGAGGCTAAAGAGAAATCACATCACAAGGCTAGCTAGCTCAAATATATGGATATCCATTCACATCCTCTTCTACTCGGCACACCTCAACACTTCTCCAGAGAAGGAATCAAAATTAAACTAATTACCCCCACTAGTCGTGCTAGTGAGGTGTTCAAATATGTGGTCATGACACTCGTGGTTTCAAAACTTATCTTAACAATTTGCTAAACATTTTCTTTTCAAATATACATAATAACTTTCAACAATTTAGAACAACATCATAAGAATGTCATAATCCAATATTTCACATTATTTAAAACGATATGCAAAATATGATTATAAAAGAATATGTTGTGCTCAAACCTCAAACGAGTCGCCCTTAGCCTCGACTCGGTTCCTCGGTTCCTTCCCGATATTCTTTTCAACTGAAACACACAATTTTACAATGTTTCAGTACTAGAACTTAAAATAAATCCAAAATAAACTTAACTTCACATTTAGCTAGCTCTAACGTGTTAAATTCGACGTTCTCAAATTTTGTGTTTCGTTACTATTCACTGCACTATTCAAGTCAAATTATTGACTTTCTAAGGCTTAATGGGTATGGAAACTCCAACTTCACCCACATACCACATTTTGGTCACCAAACTTGTTGGTTTTGGTCATTTGTTTAAAGCTTAGGTCATTTTGGCAAAATTGCCAATTTTCGGTTTGGTTTTCCGGTTGCACTATTCCATTGGTCGATCTACTGTTGGAATTTGACAAAACTTCCTTCATAGAAAATGTTCCTTATTGTCTTAAGTGTATTCTCATTTTTGGATCACCTCAATCGGAGTTTTGTAGCTCAAGTTATGGCCAAAATAAGTTTACTGTTCACGTGCACTGTTCATACTGCAATTTAGGTGCTGGCAGATTTTTGGTCCAACTTTGGTCAATTGTTTGATCAAGTTAAGTTCATAATTCGGTCTCACTTTCTTCATATGAAATGTTGTACTATGTCTTAGGTTTCCATCGGTTCAAGAATCGCCTAAATCCGAGTTTTCTAGAGAGAGTTATAGCCCTCCAAACATTGCCGCTCAATGAAAATTCTGCAGAATTTCAGTACAGTAATTTTAACTTTGCTCAATGATTTGAATGAGTTAATGGCCTAATTTGGGTTGGTGTTCTTCATGAAAGTTTTAGGTCTATATCATATCTAATTGCTGGTAAAATTTCAGGTCAATTTGACCTACCTAGCTCGAGTTATGACCAAATGAACAGTTACTGTTCATTTGGTCAGTTTTGGTGCAGGGCAGCCTGCAATCAATTCACTTTGGTCAATTGTTTCACCAAGTTTTGGTCAGTTTTTGGTCATGGTTCCTTAATGAAAATTGTGCTCTTTTATGTCTATTTTCATCTCCAATTGGTGGAATATCAATTGGACTTGTAAAATTTGAGTTTTGGTCCTTCAGTGGTTTGGTCATGCTGCCAGCAGCATGACCATTGACCTACGAATTTAGCTAATTTTTCCACCATTCCCATCCAATTTATTTGGTCCTAATTGATCATTATTTCATGTCACAATAGGTTAAACATGCCATTTATGCATTTCTCCAAATTTTAGTCCATAAACCCTAGCATTGAAACCTTAATCTCACTAACTCTTGCATTTAACTACTTCTAATAATTTTAATGTTAATCATTTCACTAAGTAAAGCTTCTAAACTCACTCAATTGCATCATATTCATGCAAACCACACTCCTCTCAAGCTGCCCAAAATTTCAATTTAATTCTTTCCCCATATTTGTTTCATTTAAATCAAGTTATTAGCTCACTTAATTACCTAAACATGCATTTGAATGGAAAAGTAACAATTTAACATACTAACCTTTTGTTAAAGCTTCAAAACCCTATCTTTAACTCTTCCTTCTTCTTGTAATCCTCTTCTCAAGTTGTAACAATAAGCTCTAGGGAGGTTTTTAATGGAGTTATTTGAATTAAGTGAAGAAAACTAAGCTTAAAAGTAAGCTTACATGGAAGTCCACTCATGGAGGAACTTGGGAGGAAGATGGGGTGGCAAGGAAGATGAAAGAAGAAGAGATTTTCTTTTGTTTTTCCCTTACACGTTTTTGCTTATGAAAGACCACTAATTCCAAATTAATTAATTCAATTTATTAATTTAGTTATGACATCATACATGATGTCATAACTTTTGACTTTTCCAACCTCTTTCCTTTTTTTTTTTTCTATTTATTTATTTTTTTTCTATTATTTCTTTAATTTAATTCTCGATTCTGAAATTTTCTTTTCTCCGATTTTATTTGACAGTTAGGTCAGGAGTCAGCTCTCTGGGTCAATTAACCAAATTGCCCCTCGCCGGTTCATCCCGGTTTGCAAATAATCCAATATTTCTTCCGGCTCCCTGACCTAATTATTTGACTGGCTTAACAGTTCTTTTTTGTGGTTTTCTCTTTTCCACTGTGTTCATGAGGGTCCTAAGGACCGCAGCGTCACTTTTTACGGTTCGAAATTTGAGTTTAAAACGACTTCGCAGTCGTTCCCGAGGAGGTCACTCATCGCTGTGACTCTCGGCTCGTTTAACCTCTTATGTTCTGTTTTTCTTATTTGTAGTTAACTAATTAAACATTACTAATTATTTATGTTTATGGCTTCTCAAGTTGTCTTAAGTGTGGCCCTAATCCTATTAATTGTCCGGACCGACACCGGTCACCGGAACAGTGAAATCTACCAGGCTATGCAAACGGGGGTGTTACAGTACAAACCAGAATTGGCATGAAGGTGAAGTTTGGTAAGTGTTAAAGGTAATCTTTGATGAGTATGAACAAAATGCAATAGGGCAGTTTGTGTTTTGGGCTTAGAACCTTAAGTGTGCGGCTCCAATTGGCATGAGACCAATTGGAGGTGAAACTAGGCACAAAATTTGCCAACTTTCATGAAGGAAGCTTGCCTAAATTCTGCTTGTAAGATAGCTTGAAAAATGACCAAATCCGGATTAGTGCAATTAAGGCCTGAAAATTGACCATTTGGGCAGTAGTTAGTTTTTTGGCCATAACTCACTCAAAACAGGTCCAATTGACCTGAAATTTTGACCATGAATAGTTAAGACCCATATATACAAGTCTCATGAAGACACCAAAGCCCATAAATGACAATAAACAAGTCAAAAAGCTTGAATAAATTCGGGTCCAAAAACTGGCCGAACCAAAATTGACCTAAAATGACCTAAAGTGACCAATTTTGATGCAATTTGACCAGCAATAGTAAAATGGCCATAACTTGGTCTACATAATTCAGAATGACCTGAAATTTTTCCCCACGTGCAATAAGACATAGATCTACAAGTTTGTTGTTTTGACCAAAACCCGAAAACCGAGGGAACTAGGTCGTCTGGCTAGGTCAAACTAGTATCCCGGAATCCAGCAAATTACAAGAAAATGCAAGATACACGGAAATGAATTTGGTAACGTGTACCAACCCTAAAAGACTATCGAAGGTGACATATTAGGCTGACTAAGTAAGTAATAGAATCCAGTGAATTAATTATCAAGCATTATCATTAGAGATAGTTTAAATGAGAACTGAAACACTTCAAATTGTGTTTCTCAGCTAGCAAAGACTCAGGGAAAGGGAAGGAAACACTGAGTCAAGGCTAGGAGACAGTTATCAGAGGTTTGTGCACAACAGTTATTTCTTTTGAATTTTTCAATTGAAATAAATTATGACTACTTGTATATTATTGTTTTCAATTATGGAAATGTGTTTGAATGGATACTTATTGCTTGAAAAGCATTGTAAATGGTTTGAAACTGTGGAAAAATTGATTTAGTGTGATTTGTGAAAATTGAAGTTAATTATGAATTGTGTTGCCATTTTGTGAATGAAATTATGACTTTGGAAATTTATTGGATTCTCACGAATCATTTGAATAAAATGTTTGGAATTGATTTTGTGTTCACACTTAGCATGACAGTATCACATCATTTCTTCTCCATTTATGGGGTTGTGATCGTTTATTTTTCTCCCTCTCTAGTTTAGCAGTTGAGGTGATCGGATGAGTACTCATTATATAACTAGCTTCCTTCCTCATTGATTTCGGTTAGTGGGGTTGTGATTACTTTGTCGTGGTGTACAATGCGGCATTGATCGGAAAATTGTGTCATGGCTTAAGTTGTGTATGAATTGGCAACATTGTATTCTTAAATTATTTGACTAAATTGTGTTATTATGAGCTTTGATAATTTGTGAAATAGAGCTTAAATTCTTATTGACATTCACTGTCTTTTGAATTTAACTATGTTTTGATTACTGAGATTTATTGTGATATTGTGTTAAATTCCTTATGACATTCATTGTCTTGAATTTAACTATGGTTTTACGTATCCATCGTTTATATGATTTATAAATTGTGATTTAAAGTTGTATTTGGTTATTGTTGTGCACCAATGAGACATTGTCTCAGCGATAGCATTCCATTGCTGTCGCAGGTAGACAGACAGACAGGGTAGCAGACTAGGCTGCTAGGGCATTCAGCGAGAGATCATCGGGTATATTGAGTATACCACATTTTGCATTTTGTACTGTAATGTATGTTCATTGTATGTATATATTGTTTTTGGTTTTAAGCAGTTGTAAATTAAAATTGTACATTGAAGTTGTAAAGTAAATTGTAAATTATTTTGACTTGTACAAATTTGTACTGTATTTCTTTAATCTTAGCCTTTGAAAAATTATTGTGGATTTGAGTTCAAAAATTTATTGTGTTGAATTATGTTGGAGTTTGAGATTGAGAAAAATATTAAAGTGCTTTTTACAGGTTTTTGAAGAGCTGTTTTATCCAAAATACAGATGGCACTCTGCCAAAATTTTTACAGAAATTATTAATAGTCCAAATGAGTTAGCTGTTTTACTTCAGTTCAAAAAGGTTTTTAACACCTGTAAATTGTGCTCACCACTGTAAAAAGAAGTAAGAATAGTTTTAAAATCCCTTATAGTGTATTTAATGGGTTATCAGTAGACAAAGTTGGTAATTCATTAAATATACTACAGGATCATGTTATGCCTTTCAGAGGGGCAAGGTGTGACATGTTTAAGTGGTGTCAGAGCAAAGTTTTTAAAATTCTATTTTCACCTGTAATTTGAATACTCTTTCTTCATAGTACAACTGCTCAATGTCATTGTTTGATACATACAGTACATTACATAATAAATATGCACTAACGGTAGGAAATCTCCTTATGTTAATTGTTCAGGAGGTCTAAGATCCTTGAACTGACTATGGAAGAGGGTGATCGTTCAGTCGATCAATCGATAGAGGCTTCGGTACAAGTTGAGGCCCCAGCTCCACAAAGTGTCGAAGGCCCGACAGTACCAATTTTACCGGTACAAATTACTGCACAAATGGCCCAACAAATGGCCAATTTCTTTCAACAAATGGCTAATACTCTGTCAGCTCAAGCTCAAGTACAGGCCCAACCCTCACAAGGGCAATATGAAATAGAGAAGAGAGAGAAACCTATGGGTCAGAGCTCAAGCAAAAATTTAAGAAAGAGAAAAGAATTTGAGGAACCCCGAGCTCAGAGATATGACAGAGGCGGATCATTAGGGCACAGAACACCAAGATCTAGTCGTTGAACAACCAAAAGTTCCTATTCTTCCCATTTCTGCCATGTTTGTGGCAAGCTACATAGAGGTATTTGTCGTAAGGCCTCTGGAGCCTGCTACAATTGTGGAAAACTTGGACACTTTGCTAAAGATTGTACTAGAGCACCTCGATCTGCCCTCCGAAGTTTACAGACTGTCAGTCAGATCAGAGATAGAAATAGAGTTGGTACTCCTAACCACTATAACACAGTCAATCAACCCGAATATAGTAGCGCACCAGTCAGAGCGTCCACTATGTGCCAAGAGAAAGAGCAGAACTTTGGATGTAGCTGCTGGTAAGTTCTTAATTTTTGAAGGAAACAATGAGTTATTATTTGATCCCAGCACTACTTATTTATATGTTAGTGTTAGAACTCTATGTTCTGTTGTTATTCCTTTACAGGGGAATAAATTTCAATGCATTAGTGATTAGTCCTTTAAGATAAGGATTGTGATAATAAGTGAAATAGGTTTTGAAAGAGTTTATCGGCGAAAAGTATTTTCTAACACACCATAAATTATAAAGCTAAACGACAAGCCTATTTAATGTGAGGTAAGAGGAAGTAAAAGTAGGTTGTGGTAATAGACTTGCTCTAAATGAGGGCAAAGATGTTACAGTTAGTAATTGTTAGTGAATATTGTAATCATAATAAGTTTCGGATATCAGTAAATTCGAAAAGGATAAAATATCAGAAAATTTGATCTATTGGGATGCATCATAGTAACTATGCAATGATCTTGATGTTTATACTGTAAGCTACAGATTACAGTACTAACTCGAGATTTTTGTGTAGAGCTACGTACTACTCGGTAGTACACCTAGATGAGAATAGTTGCCAACGGCATCTGTTTTGGTATAGTTATGCCAGGACATAATTTAATTGTTAGAAATAAGTTTGAAAATCCTACTTAGGGATCTAAAACTCAAAAGTTAGAATATCGAAAGGTTATAATTCAGTACAAAAGGAAGTAAGTTATAGAATATTGACAGATAAAAAGAGTTATGGAAGTAAAAATTCGAACAGTTGATTCAGATATAACAAAGAAATGCTATGAATGTGAGGAAGACTAAGGACTAGAATGGTCAGAGGACCAATGACTAGATAAATGATTCCAACATGACCTCAAGGGTCATTCAAGAAGGAACATGAACCGAAATATTAGATAGAACAATAGTAAGAAAAGATTGATGATGAGGAACAGACAGTAGTTGCATGGCATGTGCAGCAAGTGTTGATTGATCAGATCAGAATGGCCGCTCAAAGTGATGAAAAATATTAGAAGCTACTGAAAGAAGTCCAGTAGGGCAAGAAACCTGAATTCTCTGTGAGAGATGATGGTTTATTGCTACATCAGGGCAGAATGAGCATTCCTAGTGATGTGGAATTGAGACAGATCATTATGAAGGAAGCACATGAGTCTCCTTTTGCTATGCACCCTAGTGGAACTAAAATGTACAGAGGGCTGAAAGAGCATTACTGGTGGATGGGTATGAAGAGAGATATAGCTGAATTTATTTCCAAATGCCTAACTTGTCAGCAAGTAAAGGCAGAACATCAAGTTTCAGCTGGTTTGTTACATCCTTTGCCAGTACCAGAGTGGAAATGGGAATGAATAACTATAGATTTTGTTACAGGACTTCCAAGAACACAGAATAGTCATGATGCAATATGGGTTATAGTTGACAGCTGACCAAATCTGCTCACATTTTGCCAGTTCGGATGGACTATAGCCTAGAAAGATTGGCCAGATTGTACATATATGAGATTGTAAAATTGCATGGAGTGCCGGTATCAATTGTGTTTGACAGAGATCCTAAGTTCACTTTTAGATTCTGGGGTAGTCTTCAGAGAGCCCTAGGAACTACATTGAACTTCAGCACAGCATTCCACCCACAGACAGATGGCCAGTCTAAGAGGGTTATTCAGATATTGGAGGATATGCTACGGGCTTGTGTGATTGAGTTTGAAGGTAGTTGGGATACACACTTGCCTTTGATTGAGTTTGTTTATAACAACAGCTACCAATCAAGCATTGGAATGCCTCTATATGAAGCTTTGTATGGCAGAAAGTGCAGAACTCCCTTATGTTGGGATGAAATTGGTGAAAGGAAGATGATTGGGCCAGAAATTGTTCAGCAGACAGAGGAAAAGATCAGATTGATCAGAGATAGACTCAAGGCTGCATCAGATCGTCAGAAAACCTATGTTAATTTGAAGAGAAGAGATATTAAATATGCAGTGGGTGATAAAGTATTCCTCAAAGTTTCTCCTTGGAAGAGGATTATGAGGTTTGGCAGAAAGGGGAAACTGAGTCCTCGTTTCATCGGACCATATGAGGTTCTAGAAAGAGCGGGTCCTTTGGCATATCGGTTGGCATTACCTACAGAGTAAGCAAGGATACACAATGTCTTCCATGTGTCCATGTTAAGGAGGTACAGATTAGACTCATCTCGTGTACTATCAGTTGAAGAGATTCAGGAAAATCCAGACCTCTCATATGAGGAAGAACCCATAGAAATTCTGGCTTATGAGGTGAAGCAGCTGAGGAACAAACATATACACCTGGTTAAAGTGCTGTGAAACCATCATCCAGGCCAAGAAGCTACTTGGGAACGTGAAGAGGATATGAGGAGACAGCACTCACAGCTATTCAGAGACTAATGCCAGGTAAAATTTCGAGACGAAATTTATTTTAAGGGGGGAGAATTGTAACACCCATATGTTTGGTAGTGCGTTATACTGTTCTAGTGACCAGTGTTGTCCGGACAGCTAGGATGCCTAGAACTACATTTCGATATGAGTGAGGAGACATAAAATAATGAAATACAAGAAAAGAAAATACAAGAAAAGCATAGGAAAAATAATAGCAAAGAAATGTAACCAAGTTAAGCGAGCCGAAAACCCTAGCGATGGGTGACCGCACCGGGAAATCGCGGCGTGAACCGTTGTGTAGTCCTGGACCACGAAGAACCCTGGAAAATATTTTTAGGACTTAAACAGACCCCTATTGAAGTATAAATACCATAAGAAATATTAAATAAAAACTAATTAATTAGTACAAAGAAAAGTGAGAAAACGAGAAACAGACAAAACCCGATGTTACCGAAAAATAGGGAATGCAACCCGAACAGGGGCATTGTGGTCATTTGACATCCCGAGTTGTCTTTTGGCCTAAATTTCCATTGGAAATACATGATATTATATTTGAAAAATGTCATGAAAAATTTAATTAGTGGTACCTAATGTAAATAGCAAAAATGGGGTTCAAATTGAGTGAATAACACTTTAAAACATATTAAATCATTATTTAGGGTGAGTGGAGCACTATGGATTAAATTAAACATTAAGTGGGCAGGTGTAAACTCACTAAACACTTCACCATCTTCATTCTTCCTTCCATGCCGAAATGAAGAGCTTGAAAATCCTCCATGGCCCATTTGCTTGAAGCTTCCTAATCTCCTCCATTTTCACCTCCAAACACCAAAGTTACTTCACTAATTTTGATCCCCACCTCACAAGGAAGAAGTAGATACTAAAATCAAGGGAGTTTAGTGAAGATTTAACAAGCCCCAACAATAGGTAAGTGTTTAAATTGATTTATTTCTTAAGTAAAGTTTATGGGAAGCTTGAGATGAACAAATTGATGAAGAAAATTTGAGGTTTTGGTGAGTTGTTATTATGCACTAGTTTAGGCAGCCATGGTAATTAAAGAGTTTGAATTATTTTCACATGCAATTGATGGGTATTGATGTTGATTAAAGTGAATAAAAGTTTTAGTAGGTTAATTCTTGGTGTATGTTAAAGTTGACCACTTGAGTTGGAAATTTTGTTGAATTTAAAATTCTGTGCGTGAATGCCTAAAAGGAAAGCCATGAAATTGTACACTAAATGAAATATTATTACATGTATTATGAAGAATTACTGTTGACTAATGTGATTTAAAGTGTTGGTAAGTTAACTTCATGCATATGTAATGGTGGACCAAGTGGAAATTTGAGTTTGAAGGTAATTATGGAGGCTTGACAAATGTGGCAGCTTGTTAACTCTTTGAAGGATGTTGGAATTCATGAAGTTGTTTAATGAATTGTGGTCATAAAGTTTGCCAAATATGTATGTAAGTTAGTGGTGAAGATATATGTTATGAGAGTGGACATGTAAATGAGCATGATTAGGTGATTAAATTGTTGTAATTGAGTTTGACAAATTCTACACTTTATGGTGTATGTTGAATGTGATTGTAAGCTGCCAAAATGATCAATAATATGTTGTGAAATATGTTTAGGTTAGGGTACAAACCAGAATTGGCATGAAGGTGAAGTTTGGTAAGTGTTAAAGGTAATCTTTGATGAGTATGAACAAAATGCAATAGGGCAGTTTGTGTTTTGGGCTTAGAATCTTAAGTGTGTGGCTCCAATTGGCATGAGACCAATTGGAGGTGAAACTAGGAACAAAATGTGCCAACTTTCATGAAGGAAGCTTTCCAAAATTCTGCTTGTAAGGTAGCTTGAAAAATGACCAAATCCGTATTAGTGCAATTAAGGCCTGAAAATTGACCATTTGGGCAGTAGTTAGTTTTTTGGCCATAACTCACTCAAAACAGGTCCAATTGACCTGAAATTTTTACCATGAATATTTAAGACCCATATCTACAAGTCTTATGAAGACACCAAAGCTAAAAAATGACCATAAGAAAGTCAAAAAGCTTGCACAATTTTGGGTCCAAAAACTGGCCGAACCAAAATTGACCTAAAATGACCTAAAGTGACCAATTTTGATGCAATTTGACCAACAATAGTAAAATGACCATAACTTGGTCTACATAACTCATAATGACCTGAAATTTTTCCCCGCGTGCAATAAGACATAGATCTACAAGTTTGTAGTTTCGACCAAAACCCGAAAATTGAGGAAACTAGGTCGTCCGGCTAGGTCAAACTAGTATCTCGGAATCTAGCAAATTGCAAGAAAATGCAAGATACATTGAATTGAATTTGGTAACGCATACCAACCCTAAAAGACTATCGAATGTGACATATTAGTGACATTAAAACCTAATTTACCTAGAATGCATCGAGAGTCGACATATTAGGCTGACAAAGCAAGTAATAGAATCCAGTGAATTAATTATCAAGCATTATCATTAGAGGTAGTTTAAATGAAAACTGAAACACTTCAAATTGTGTTTCTCAGCTAGCAAAGACTCAGGGAAAGGGAAAGAAACACTGAGTCAAGGCCAAGAGACAGTTATTAGAGGTTTGTGCACAACAGTTATTTCTTTTGAATTTTTCAATTGAAATAAATTATGACTACTTGTATATTATTGTTTTCAATTATGAATATGTGTTTGAATGGATACTTATTGCTTGAAAAGCATTGTAAATGATTTTAAACTGTGGAAAAATTGATTTAGTGTGATTTGTGAAAATTGAAGTTAATTATGAATTGTGTTGCCATTTTGTGAATGAAATTATGACTTTGGAAATTTATTAGATTCTCACGAATCATTTGAATAAAATGTTTGGAATTGATTTTGTGTTCACACTTAGCATGACAGTATCACATCATTCCTTCTCCATTTATGGGGTTGTGATCATTTATTTTTCTCCCTCTCTGGTTTACAGTTGAGGTGATCGGATGAGTACTCATTATATAGCTAGCTTCCTTCCTCATTGATTTCGATTAGTGGGGTTGTGATTGCTTTGTCATGGTGTACAACGCGGCATTGATCGAAAAATTGTGTCATGGCTTAAGTTGTGTATGAATTGGCAACACTGTATTCTTAAATTATTTGACTAAATTGTGTTATTATGAGCTTTGATAATTTGTGAAATGGAGTTTAAATTCTTATGGACATTCACTGTCTTTTGAATTTAACTATGTTTTGATTACTGAGATTTATTGTGATATTGTGTTAAATTCCTTATGACATTCATTGTCTTGAATTTAACTATGGTTTTACGTATCCATCATTTATATGATTTATAAATTGTGATTTAAAGTTGTATTTGGTTAATGTTGTGCACCACTGAGACATTGTCTCAATGATAGCTTTCCATTGCTGTCGCAGGTAGACAGACCGATAGGGCAGCAGACTAGGCTGCTAGTGCATTCAGCGAGAGATCATCGGGTATATTGAGTATACCACATTTTGCAATTTGTACTGTATGTATATATTTTTTTTTGAGCAGTTGTAAATTAAAATTGTACATTGAAGTTGTAAAGTAAATTGTGAATTATTTTGACTTGTACAAATTTGTACTGTATTTCTTTAATCTCAGTCTTTGAAAAATTATTGTGGATTTGAGTTGAAAAACGTATTGTGTTGAATTATGTTGGAGTTTGAGATTGAGAAAAATATTAAAGTGCTTTTTACAGGTTTTTGAAGAACTGTTTTATTCAAAATACAGATGCACTCTGCCAAAATTTTTACAGAAATTACTAATAGTCCAAATGAGTTAGCTGTTTCAATTCAGTTCAAAAAGGTTTTTAACACCTGTAAATTGTTCTCACCACTGTAAAAAGAAGTAAGAAAAGTTTTAAAATCCCTTGTAGTGTATTTAATGGGTTATCGGTAGACGAAGTTGGTAATTCATTAGGTATACTATGGGATCATGTTATGCCTTACAGAGGGGTAGGGTGTGACATGTTTAAGTGGTAACAGAGCAAAGTTTTTAAAATTCTATTTTCACCTGTAATTTGAATACTCTTTCTTCATAGTACAACTGCTCAATGTCGTTGTTTGATACATACAGTACATTACATTATAAATATGCACTAACGGGAGGAAATCTCTTTGTGTTAATTGTTCGGGAGGTCTAAGATCCTAGAACTGACTATGGAAGAGGGTGATCGTTCAGTTGATCAATCGATAGAGGCTTAAGTGCAAGTTGAGGCCCCAGCTCCACAAAGTGTCGAAGGCCCGACTGTACCAGTTTTAGCAGTACAAATTACTGCATAAATGGCCAATTTCTTTCAATAAATGGCTGATACTCTGTCAGCTTAAGCTCAAGTACAGGCCCAACCCCCACAAGGGCAATATGAAATAGAGAAGAGAGAGAAACCTATGGGTCAGAGCTCAAGCAGTAATTTAAGAAAGAGAAAAGAATTTGAGGAACCCCGAGCTCATAGATATGACAGAGGCGGATCATTAGGGCAGAGAACACCAAGATCTAGTCGTCGAACAACCAGAAGTTCATATTCTGCCCGTTTCTGCTACGTTTGTGGTAAGCTACATGGAGGTATTTGTCGTAAGGCCTCTGGAGCCTGCTACAATTGTGAAAAACTTGGACACTTTGCTAAAGATTGTACTAGAGCACCTCGATCTGCCCTCCGAAGTTCACAGACTGTCAGTTAGAGCCGAGATAGAAATAGAGTTGGTACTCCTCACCACTATAACACAGTGAATCAACCCGAATATAGTAACGCACCAGTCAGAGCGTCCACTATGCGCCAAGGAGAAAGATCAAAAACTTCGGATGTAGCTACTGGTAAGTTCTTAATTTTTGAAGGAAACAATGAGTTATTATTTGATCCCAACACTACTTATTTATATGTTAGTGTTAGAACTCTATGTTCTGTTGTTATTCCTTTACAGGGGAATAAATTTCAATGCATTAGTGATTAGTCCTTTAAGATAAGGATCGTGATAATAAGTGAAATAGGTTTTGAAAGAGTTTATCGGCGAAAAGTATTTTCTAATACACCATAAATTATAAAGCTAAATGACAAGCCTATTTAATGTAAGGCAAGAGGAAGTAAAAGTAAGTTGTGGTAATAGACTTGCTCTAAATGAGGGCAAAGATGTTACAGTTAGTAATTCTCAGTGAATATTGTAATCAGAATAAGTTTCGGATATCAGTAAATTCGAAAAGGATAAAATATCAGAAAATTTGATCTATTGGGATGTATCGTAGAAACTATGCAATGATCTTGATGTTTATACTGTAAGCCACAGATTACAGTACTAACTTGAGATTTTTTTGTAGAGCTACGTACTACTCGATAGTACACCTAGATGAGAATAGTTGCCAACGGCATCTGTTTTGGTATAGTTATGCCAGGACAGAATTTAATCGTTAGAAATAAGTTTGAAAATCCTACTTAGGGATCTAAAACTCAAAAGTTAGAATATCAAAAGGTTATAATTCAGTACAAAAGGAAGTAAGTTATAGAATATTGATAGATAAAAAGAGTTATGAAAGTAAAAATTCGAACAGTTGATTCAGATATAACAAAGAAATGTTACGAATGTGAGGAAGACTAAGGACTAGAATGTTCAGAGGACCAATGACTAGATAAATGATTCCAACATGACCTCAAGGGTCATTCAAGAAGGAACATGAACCGAAATATTAGACAGAACAATAGTAAGAGAAGATTGATGATGAGGAATAGACAGTAGCTGCATGGCATGTGCAGCAAGTGTTGATTGATCAGATTAGAATGGTTGCTCAGAGTGATGAAAAATATTTAAAGCTACTGAAAGAAGTCCAGCAGGGCAAGAAACCCTGAATTCTCTGTGAGAGATGATGGTTTATTGCTACATCAGGGCAGAATGTGCATTCCTAGAGATGTGCAATTGAGACAGATCATTATGAAAGAAGCACATGAGTCTCCTTTTGCTATGCACCCTAGTGGAACTAAAATGTACAGAGGGCTAAAAGAGCATTACTGGTGGATGGGTATGAAGAGAGATATAGCTGAATTTGTTTCCAAATGCCTTACTTGTCAGCAAGTAAAGGCAGAACATCAAGTTCCAGCTAGTTTGTTACATCCTTTGCCAGTACCAGAGTGGAAATGGGAACGAATAACTATGGATTTTGTTACAGAACTTTCAAGAACACAGAATAGTCATGATGGAGTATGGGTTATAGTTGACAGACTGACCAAGTCTGCTCACTTTTTGCTAGTTTGGATGGACTATAGCCTGGAAAGATTGGCCAGATTGTACATATATGATATTGTAAAATTGCATGGAGTGCCAGTATGAATTATGTTTGACAGAGATCCTAGGTTCACTTCAAGATTCTGGGGTAGTCTTCAGAGAGCCCTAGGAACTAGATTGAACTTCAGCACAACATTCCACCGACGGATAGGTGGCCAGTCTGAGAGGGTTATTCAGATATTAGAGGATATGCTACGGGCTTGTGTGATTGAGTTTGAAAGTAGTTGGGATACACACTTGCCTTTGATTGAGTTTGCTTATAACAATAGCTACCAATCAAGCATTGGAATGCCTCTATATGAAGCTTTGTATGGCAGAAAGTGCAGAACTTCCTTATGTTGAGATGAAATAGGTGAAAGGAAAATGATTGGGCTAGAAATTGTTCAGCAGATAGAGGAAAAGATTAGATTGATCAGAGATAGACTCAAGGCTGCATCAGATCGTTAGAAGTCCTATGTTAATTTGAAAAGAAGAGATATTGAATATGCAGTGGGTGATAAAGTATTCCTCAAAGTTTCTCCTTGGAAGAGGATTATGAGGTTTGGTAGAAAGGGGAAACTGAGTCCTCGTTTCATCGGACTATATGAGGTTCTGGAAAGAGTGGGTCCTTTGGCATATCGGTTGGCATTACCTTCGGAGTTAGCAAGGATACACAATGTCTTCCATGTTTCCATGTTAAGGAGGTATAGATCAGACCCATCTCATGTACTATCAGTTGAAGAGATTGAGGTAAATCTAGGCCTCTCATATGAGGAAGAACCCATAGAAATTCTTGCTTATGAGGTGAAACAGCTGAGGAACAAACAGATACACCTGGTTAAAGTGCTGTGAAACCATCATCCAGGCCAGGAAGCTACTTGGGAACGTGAAGAGGATATGAGGAGATAGTACCCACATCTATTCAGAGACTAATGCCAGGTATAATTTCGAGACAAAATTTATTTTAGGGGGGGGGGGGAGAATTGTAACACCCCTATGTTCGGTAGTGCGTTCTACTGTTCCAGCGACCAGTGTTGTCCGGAAAGCTAGGATGCCTAGAACTATACTTCGATATGAGTGAGGAGACATAAAATAATGAAATACAAGAAAAGAAAATACAAGAAAAAGCAAAGGAAAAATAATAGCAAAGAAATGTAACCAAGTTAAGCGAGCCGAGAACCCTAGCGATGGGTGACCGCACTGGGAAGTCGCGGCGTGAACCGTTGACTAGCCCTGGACCACGGGGAACCCTGAAAAATATTTTTAGGACTTAAATAGACCCCTATTGAAGTATAAATACCATAAGAAATATTAAATAAAAATTAATTAATTAGTACAAAGAAAAGTGAGAAATCAAAAAACGGACAAAACTCGGTGTTACCGAAAAATCAGGAATGCAATCCGAACAGGGGCATTGTGGTCATTTGACATCCCGAGTCATCTTTTGACATAAATTTCCATTGAAAATACATGATATTATATTTTGAAAATGTCATGAAAAATTTAATTAGTGGTACCTAATGTAAATAGCAAAAATGGGGTTCAAATTGAGTGAATAACACTTTAAAACATATTAAATCATTATTTAGGGTGAGTGGAGCACTATGGATTAAATTAAACATTAAGTGGGCAGGTGTAAACCCACTAAACACTTCATCATCTTCATTCCTACTTCCATGCCGAAATGAAGAGCTTGAAAATCCTCCATGGCCCATTTGCTTGAAGCTTCCTAATCTCTTCCATTTTCACCTCCAAACACCAAAGTTACTTCACTAATTTTGATTCCCACCTCACAAGGAAAAAGTAGATACTAAAATCAAGGGAGTTTAGTGAAGATTTAACAAGCCCCAACAATAGGTAAGTTTTTAAATTGATTTATTTCTTAAGTAAAGTTTATGGGAAGCTTGAAATGAACAAATTGATGAAGAAAATTTGAGGTTTTGGTGAGTTGTTATTATGCACTAGTTTAGGCAGCCATGGTAATTAAAGAGTTTGAATTATTTTCACATGCAATTGATGGGTATTGATGTTGATTAAAGTGAATAAAAGTTTTAGTAGGTTAATTCTTGGTGTATGTTAAAGTTGAGCACTTGAGTTGGAAATTTTGTTGAATTTAAAATTCTGTGCGTGAATGCCTAAATGGACAGCCATGAAATTGTACACTAAATGAAATATTATTACATGTATTGTGAAGAATTAATGTTGACTAATGTGATTTAAAGTGTTGGTAAGTTAATTTCATGCATATGTAATGGTGGACCAAGTGGAAATTTGAGTTCGAAGGTAATTATGGAGGCTTGGCAAATGTTGCAGCTTGTTAACTCTTTGAAGGATGTTGGAATTCATGAAGTTGTTTAATGAATTGTGGTCCTAAAGTTTGCCAAATATGTATGTAAGCTAGTGGTGAAGATATATGTTATGATAGTGGACATGTAAATGAGCATGATTCGGTGATTAAATTGTTGTAATTGAGTTTGACAAATTCTACACTTTATGGTGTATGTTGAATGTGATTGTAAGTTGCCAAAATGATCAATAATATGTTGTGAAATATGTTTAGGTTAGAGTACAAACCAGAATTAGCATGAAGGTGAAGTTTGATAAGTGTTAAAGGTAATCTTTGATGAGTATGAATAAAATGCAATAGGGCAGTTTGTGTTTTGGGCTTAGAACTTAAGTGTGTGGCTCCAATTGGCATGAGACCAATTGGAGGTGAAACTAGGCACAAAATGTGCCAACTTTCATGGAGGAAGCTTGCCAAAATTCTGCTTTTAAGGTAGCTTGAAAAATGACCAAATCCGGATTAGTGCAATTAAGGCCTGAAAATTGACCATTTGGGCAGCAGTTAGTGTTTTAGCCATAACTCACTCAAAACAGATCCAATTGACCTGAAATTTTGACCACGAATATTTAAGACCCATATCTACAAGTCTTATGAAGACACCAAACCCAGAAATGACCATAAGCAAGTCAAAAAGCTTGCACAAGTTTGGGTCCAAAAACTGGCCGAACCAAAATTGACCTAAAATGACCTAAAGTGACCAATTTTGATGCAATTTGACCAGCAATAGTAAAATGACCATAACTTGGTCTACATAACTCAGAATGACCTGAAATTTTGCCCCGCATGCAATAAGACATAGATCTACAAGTTTTTAGTTTTGACCGAAACCCAAAAACCGAGGAAACTAGGTCGTTCGGCTAGGTCAAACTAGTATCCCGGAATCCAGCAAATTGCAAGAAAATGCAAGATACATGGAAATGAATTTGGTAATGTATACCAACCCTAAAAGACTATCGAATGTGACATATTAGTAACATTAAAACCTAATTTACCTAGAATGCATTGAGAGTCGACATATTAGGCTGACTAAGCAAGTGATAGAATCCAGTGAATTAATTATCAAGCATTACCGTTAGAGATAGTTTAAATTAGAACTGAAACACTTCAAATTGTGTTTCTCAGCTAGCAAAGACTCAGGGAAAGGGAAGGAAACACTGAGTCAAGGCCAGGAGACAGTTATCAGAGGTTTGTACGCAATAGTTATTTCTTTTGAATTTTTCAATTGAAATAAATTATGACTACTTGTATATTATTATTTTCAATTATGGAAATGTGTTTGAATGGATACTTATTGCTTGAAAAGAATTGTAAATGATTTGAAACTATGGAAAAATTGATTTAGTGTGATTTGTGAAAATTGAAGTTAATTATGAATTGTGTTGCCATTTTGTGAATGAAATTATGACTTTGGAAATTTATTGGATTCTCACCAATCATTTGAATAAAATGTTTGGAATTGATTTTGTGTTCACACTTAGCATGACAGCATCACATCATTCCTTCTCCATTTATGGGGTTGTGATCGTTTATTTTTCTCCCTCTCTGGTTTACCAGTTGAGGTGATCGGATGAGTACTCAATATATAGCTAGCTTCCTTCCTGATTGATTTCGATTAGTGGGGTTGTGATTGCTTTGTCGTGGTGTGCAACGTGGCATTGATCGGAAAATTGTGTCATTGCTTAAGTTATGAATTGGCAACACTGTATTCTTAAATTATTTGACTAAATTGTGTTATTATGAGCTTTGATAATTTGTGAAATGGAGTTTAAATTCTTATTGACATTCACTGTCTTTTGAATTTAACTATGTTTTGATTACTGAGATTTATTGTGATATTGTGTTAAATTCCTTATGACATTCATTGTCTTGAATTTAACTATGGTTTTACATATCCATCATTTACATGATTTATAAATTGTGATTTAAATTTGTATTTGGTTAATGTTGTGCACCACTGAGACATTGTCTCAGCGATAGCTTTCCGTTGCTATCGCAGGTAGACAGATGGACAGGGCAGCAGACTAGGCTGCTAGTGCATTCAGCGAGAGATCATCGGGTATATTGAGTTTACCACATTTTGCATTTTACACTGTAATGTATGTTCACTGTATGTATATATTATTTTTGGTTTTGAGCAGTTGTAAATTAAAATTGTACATTGAAGTTGTAAAGTAAATTGTGAATTATTTTGACTTGACAAATTTGTACTATATTTCTTTAATCTCAGTCTTTGAAAAATTATTGTGAATTTGAGTTGAAAAACGTATTGCGTTGAATTATGTTGGAGTTTGAGATTGTGAAAAATATTGAAGCGCTTTTTACAGGTTTTTGAAGAACTGTTTTATCCAAAATACAGATGCACTCTGCCAAAATTTTTACAAAAATTACTAATAGTCCAAATGAGTTAGCTGTTTCACTTCAGTTCAAAAAGGTTTTTAACACCTGTAAATTGTGCTCACCACTGTAAAAAGAAGTAAGAAAAGTTTTAAAATCCCTTGTAGTGTATTTAATGGGTTATCAGTAGACGAAGTTGGTAATTCATTAGGTATACTACGGGATCATGTTATGCCTTACAGAGGGGTCGGGTGTGACATGAAAAGTTAGATAAAATATGGAAAACCTAAAATTTCAGGATATGACACTCAGAATAGTGTTTAGTAATTTTGCCATATCTTGAGATTCAAAACTCCGAATTGAGTGATTCAAGAAGGAAAATAAAATAAGACATTAAGGAATAACTTTCGTTGAGATCACCTTCTCAATTTATGACTAAAACTAAGTTAAAATGGAGTTGTAAAGTCAAGGTTTCAAACTATCCAGAACCAGAATTTGTTGAAATTGCATAGTCAACTTAGGAAATTCTTTAGGCATTTATTGAATAACTTTTAGAGATAATTGGGATGAGTATTGAGATACTTCAATTATGTGTTTCAATAGAAAAGGAGACCTTGGGAGACAAGGAAAAGTAAATCAAGAGAAAGGGAATCCATTGAAAGTTTGTGCACAACTAAACTCTTCCTTTGTTTTAAATTTGTAAATGGTTTTAATGAGGTTATTTGAATGAGTTATGATTTTCTTTGCATTTGAGAGCTTTAATTTTGTAAAATGAATATGTAATTATGGAAAGGCAGATGTTGGCCCTTTTATATCATTGTAGTAGGGGGTGGGCCGGTTTTGAATGTATATTTGAAGTGCTTGAGAAATTTGTGTGCTGCCAACCCTATGTGGGTTTTATTGTGATACCTGTTATCCATCTACAGTGTAGCCGAGTAAAGCGTGCCACATTTAGTACCGAAGCATCCTATCTTATTGTAATGATCGGGAATCAACCACTAGAGGAATTGTCTGCTTTGGCCATAAGCCTCACGGTTTTGTCCCATAGGTGGAATGGAGAACTTCCCAGGAGGTCACCCATCCTAGGATTTCTCTCAAGCGAGCACGCTTAACCCTAGAGTTCTTCCAACTCTCTAGGCCATTCTACCAAAAGGCGCCTCTAGTGATTAGTTCCCCTATTTTATATATCATTACTTTTTGAACCCAAGACCAACTCTGTGCTTTGTCGATGTGGGATTTGCCTAAGGGACATTTCTCCCCCCCTTTCGGGACTCAGCGTCCTCGCTGAGGTTTGCCCCACCATAGCCCAAGAGGACACGCGAGCGGCTCTGATACCAATTGTAATGATCGGGAATCAACCACTAGAGGAATTGTCCGCTTTGGCCATAAGCCTCACGGTTTTGTCCCATAGGTGGAATGGAGAACTTCCCAGGAGGTCACCCATCCTAGAATTTCTCTCAAGCGAGCACGCTTAACCCTGGAGTTCTTCCAACTCTCCAGGCCATTCTACCAAAAGGCGCCTCTAGTGATTAGTTCCCCTATTTTATATATCATTACTTTTTGAACGCTAGACCAACTCTGTGCTTTGTCGATGTGGGATTTGCCTAAGGGACCTTTAATAAATGTAACACCCCTCACCCGACTACAGTGTAGCCGAGCAAAGTGTGCTACATTCGGTGCCGGAGCACCCTATCTTATCTTACTTTATTCCTTTCATATTTTGATCTCGTTATATTTTAATATTAATTATTTTTCGACGGAGAAACCAGCGGAGTTTCCCCTATTTTATTACCAGTTGACGTGTTTTACTATTTACCTGTTTGAAAGTTTCAACAATATTTTCAGAATAAAGTCTTATCCATGCTAATCATAATTATCTCATCAATCATTCTCATAATTTTCTCATATTTCAAATCTCATTCATACATTTCAATTTCATAATCATTTCCATGCATACTCAATTCATATGTAAACATTCTCAAATTACATAAGCAAAATTTTCAAATTTCCTTAATTTACATAATTTACAAAATAATTACAAAATTTCATAATTTACATCATAATACAATATCTAGCATTTTATACAAAATACAAAATAGGATCTATATGGGCCCTATCTACATGCATTGCTGAGGAGGTGACAACCTTGAATACTTCAGATACTTCCGCAGATCAAAACTCCCAAAATTTCCAGTCAAACGTCCATTGGGTTCTAGCTTCAGTACCTGCGCGAAGGAAACAATTCCATCGCGCTAAGCATTGCTGCTTAGTGGTGCAATAATATAACAAGGAAATAATATACAAATAAAGATAGAAATAAAACATAATTCAAATAATCAAGATTTATTTATATTTCACATGCGGTTTCTAAAATTTAATATGTTATATCCTAATTTAGTCTTCTTTGAAAGTGTTTATTTGGCAATGTACAATAATAATGTACAAAGAAAAATGATTTGAAAATAATAAATTTATGCTTATATTGTTATGTAAGCACATTTCCAATATTTATTTATGTTATAATTTTCTTTGCTAATCTTTTAGCATTTTCTTTATACTTGCTAGGTTGTCTCAGATTATTTCATAATAAGTAAATTTTGATATCTGTCCAGTTCGTTTCGATTCTTTCTAATAAATAACTATCCTAATTTATTTTAGGTCATCTTACTCATTTATTTTATTTAATTTCTAATATTTTTAATTGCTAATATTCTGAAATTATCTCAATAAATTACACTACCCAAGTAACCTACGACAGGCTGACTAAACTGGATAACGGGTTGTTGGCACTGGACACCGCGGTGCCTCGGGCCGTCATACCATGGGACGCAGAACGTCAACCACGTATGCAGTCAGTATGGCTAAAAAGCCATGATAACACATAATCGGGCATAAAAGCCATGAATGTTGGCATAAAGCCATGAATACGGGCATAAAGCCATGAATACAGGCATAAAGCCTTTCGCAGTACTGCTAAAACAATACCCTATTGGCATGCCAAACTATCCAATCTGACACACATGTCTAGGCAATACAAGGGCACATAATATCATTAAATATTAATATATTGTGTTTTATGACTTCATTATTTCATGATAAATTTCAATTACAATTCATACATTCATTTGATCATTTATATGATCACAATTCACATCAATTATCCTTTTATACCATTGTACTCAAAATACTTCTCCTCTCTACAATAATAAGAACTAATGTCTCATTCATACATTAATATGGTTCATTTATTCATTCATTATGTTATTCATATTGATCACAATTCTAAACAATGGTTCACACGTACCATTGTATTCAGAACATTTTCCCTTTTCTCATTTATACATTCAAGAATCTACTTATGTAATTACAAATTTTATATTTCAAGTTGAGTTATTAATATTTTATGAATTTCATTTGTGATGGGCATATAAGCCCTAACTATCTATTCACATCAATTAGGTGACTTATTTTTCATGTTTCAAGTAATCCATGAATATTTCATGGATTTCTAATTTATGGCCTTAATTTCTTTTTAACAATTTTGACTAGGATGCATAGTCTACATTTGTCATACAATTCTAAGCATTTAAGCTTAGAATTGGTTCTAGGTTTTCATCTTAATTTACTAATCATTTTGATTACTATTCACCTTACTAGTCAACCAAAATGTTGACTTTTTCATACTTAGTGGATATATTAATTCTAATTACACCAAGATCCCACATTTTGAGTTTTACATTTGCTAGTATTAATTGCCAATTGCAATTTAAAGTCCCCTAGATGCATTTCTAATTTCAAATTTTGAATTTCAAGTTTTGGTGTCACTATTCACCTCATTGGTCAACAAAAATGTTGACTTTTGGATAGAAAATAGGTGTATTGGTTTTAACACCCCAAACATACCACATTTTGTATTTAAAACTTGTTGGAATTGATTGCCATTACCATTTCTATGCTTAAAACCAAAAGGGCAGAATTTTCAGTTTTTGAAGCCTAACTTTACTGTTCCATTAAGCCCTGTTGCAGTGGGAATTTGAAGAAATGGTAAACATGAAAGTTGTTCCTTATTTTGTCTAGTTGAATTTCATTTTTTGAATCACTCCATTTGGAGTTTTGTAGCTCCAGATATGGTCCAAAAACCACAGCTGGCCGGATTGCCAAAACTGCAGAATTACTAAATCTATAGTAACATGAACAGTGACTGTGACTGCCATTTGGGTTAGGTTTTGGCCATAATTTGGGGTAGGTTTCTTCATGAAAGTTGTTTGTCTAGGTCTTAACTTGTTGCTGAAAAACTTTCAGGTCAATTGACCATTTCTACAGTGAGTTATGGCATTTGGTCATTCTGCAGAATTGTGCTGTTGCAGGGTACCCGGATTGGGGCCAACTTTTAGTCCTCTTGCTTTGGTCTTTTGGGCATGGTTTCTTCAGAAAAAATGTGCCATTATAAGTCTAGTTTCATGTCCAATTGGCCAAACACCAATTGGACCAACACAGCCAAAGATATGGTAGTCCAAGTGGGCTGGAATCACAGCCACCCTGCTGCACTCATTAGGCAGCCCACCAATTCAGTTTGCATCACTCTAAATCTCTTCAAATTATGGTGAACTTGCCTCAAATGGTCACTAATTGACCATTAAAATGTTCTTTCACAATTTCATAAGCTAAATCCAAGTTCCACTCCCAAACCCTAGCTCATTTTCAAGGATTACACCAATTACCTTAGTTAGCACACCAATTCATCATACATATATATATATACCTTAAAGATCATCTTTAGTCCACTCTAAGTCCATCAAAAACACTTAATCTTGTTCCTCCCTAGGGCTGCCAAAATTCATTGTATACATACACATAAATTCCATTCATTTAATTCACAAGTTCTTGCTTATTTTAGATCTCTAATCATGGAAAGAGAAAGATGTATGCATAATAGGCACTAACCTCTTGTAGGGCAGAATTTTCCCAAGCTTGACTTCACTTTCTTTCACTTTCTTCTCTTCTAATGGCTACCCAAATTTAGCTCTAGTGATAAGGAAAATTTTTTGTGAAGAGAGGGTGAGGTTTTGGTGTAGTTGGCTATGGAATCAAGCTCATTTGGAGCTTTAATGGTGGTTTTCCTCTTTTTGTTTTCTTTGGTGCGAGAATGAAATAAAGGGGCTGCTGCTTTCTTTAATTTTTTTGGCCATATTTATCTCTTTTTATTTGTTAATTAAATGTTTGTTTAAATGTGATTGGTGGTAGCTTTTTAAACGACATCATCATATGTCATAATTTGCTTTTTATTTCATTTTTCTTTTCTTTTCATCACTACTCATTTTCACTTTAATTTTTAGTAATATTTATTCATATTTTAGACCATAATAATTATTTACTCAACTGGACAAGTCGGCCAAAAATCGTCTCTGAAGGCGAAATGACCAAAATGCCCTCCGTTTGGCTTAACGGGTCAAAATTGTCTGTACCGATTGAAAAATTTTTCTAAATATTTTCTTGGCATTATAATGCCATAGGAACCTCAATGACCCTTCTCTGGAGTCCCAAAAATTATTTTATGAATTTTTTCCCGGGTCTAGGGCTCCTCGTTGCGAGAACCGCAACTTCCCTCTGGTTACCCATCGCTTGGGCACCGGCTCGTTTAACTTGGTTGTATTTTATTTCTAAAATTTTTACTAAATTTTTCTTGTAAATATTTGAGTTAATTATGGTTCCTGAATTTAATTTAAATATTTTTCCGGACGTTCTAGCTGTCCGGACCGACACCGGTCACCGGAACAGTAGAATGTACGGAGTTGCTACCGGGAGGGTGTTACACTTATCTTGTCTTCTCCATTGTTAATTTTATACTTTATAGAAAACATGAAATAATTTTTTTTATCACAAATTATTTCTGTGGATACTTGGGCAGAGCCTCCTCTGTTTTATTAGCATCTGGCGGGTTCTGCTATTCACCTGTTAAAAATAATTTCATATCAATTTTTCTAGTCATATAACATGTCATTCATTTTCTCATATAATAAATCATCCATAAGAAAATTCATATATGGGAATTCACATCTTTATTTACAATCTCAAAAACATAATTAAAATTTTATTTACATCACAACTATGATTACATAATTTTTTTACACAATGAACCATAACATTAAGTCTATATATGGGCCCTACCAAAATACTACAACTGATGAGGTGAACTCTAGACTCTGGCAGATTTGGTCAACTGCAGTCAGAACACTACTATAACGGCTACTACTGTGGCAGCTACTGTGTCTGGTCTCTAATACCTACTCGATGGAAAAACCAATGTGCTAAGCAAATTGGTTAGTGGCATAATTTTAAAGAACAATAACTGAATAATTAAAAGTAATAGCTCTATGTAGAATTTTACACTTCTAGGTCAATTATATATTTTATTGCACTTTGGGAATAATTTACTTATCAGGATCTTATCTTTATATTTATTTCCTTTTCTGTCTTTTTAAAGTTATATCAATATCTTATCTATTCATTTAGTCTTTTCTTAAACTTTTTTTCTATTATATCAATGGCAAGGTAACCTATAATAGATTATAATGTTGGATACACAGGAGCATACTAGTTAGACAGCCATGTGTCTATCCTGTATACATCTGTCATGTCAGGCACAAGGCCAGTGGGCAGGCTTTTAAAGCTAGAAATATAATTAGGCACAATGGCCAATGAGCCGGCATATGCCTTGTACACAATCATATCAAACATATATTGTTAGTCCATGATTTTCCATATAGGCAGTACTGCTATCTATAATTCCTAATTGGTATACCAATCGATCTAACTATATATATATATAAGCCTAGGTTTACTATGGGCAATTAAGCATTAATAATTATTTAATAGAATTTTCATGTCCATGTATCATGCGACAGTAGATTCCATATAACTATTTCATGTAATTTAGCATGTAGTAACTTATTAGGGATAAGTCATAATTTATTTCAAGAACCTTTCTTTAGGTTTAGTATTAGTATCTTAACTTTGCATATCAAATTAAGCAATTTATGGCCACTGTTTGGCCACATTTCCTTCATAGAAGTTGTTCCTCTATGTCTTGTCTTTATTTTCCTTTTTGAATCATGTCAATTGGATTTATAGAACTCAAGTTATGGTCAAATAACCATAACTAGGTCAATTCTAAATTCTGGTTCTTTTAACTAGGCAGTTTTGGTTTTGGAATTTACCAATTTATTTGAACAGGTTATAGCAATATTTAGGCCTAATGCTCTTCAAAGAATTTGTTTCCTTATGTCTTATGGTCAGTTATAATTTTTAGTTGCAATTTTTCAAGTCATGTAGAATTAATTATAGCCACATTATTAGACTGGACTCAAGTATATTGTAGCAATAGGATTTCAATTAGGACAGTAGCTTTGGCCTAATATTTAAGCATCTTACATTCATAAGTTGAGGAAGATGTCTAAAACAAAGTTGAAGATCTATTTCATAGGTTTCCAGAATGGTATGGCTCATTTCAATTGAAGATTTCTAGTGGGAGATATGCTTAAAAGACTATTCTAGATTCAATGGTCACTTATGCAAATTTCCAAATTTTGTATGCTATCTTGACCTAGCTAAATGACCTGATTTCCTTGATTCTGGGTTATGGACAAAAAACCAATATTGTAGGTCTATGTCTTATTAAAAATTTGGTGCTAATTTCATATCATTTGGAGTTCTATGGACCAAGTTATGGCCTCTTTGCCAAAACTGGTCAAGTTGCCTAGACAAAGGAAGTTCTGGGCAGTTTTGGTACTGGACAATTTTGGTACCCCAACTTGTGCAAGCAATTTGACTTAGTTAATGGCATTTTTGGGCTTTGTGTTCTTCACAAAAGTTGTAGCCCTATGTCTAAGCTTTCGAATGGTATAAATGTCAGGTCATTTGGACCTGTCTACAGTGAGTTATGGCCAAATGAAAATACACTGTTCATTTGGTTAATTTTCTGGGTTCACAATTTGGTAATCCAAATTAGGGCAATATTAAGGTCACTTTTTAGGCAAAATTTGGATATGGTTTCTACATGGAAATTGGTTCATTTTAGGTCTAGTTTTATCTCTAATTAGCCTCATACTAATTGGATCAAAGAATTTTGGTTATGGCTCAAAACATACACTGAATTTAACATTTACTCAACCTGCAAGGAAATTATACTTCCAATTTTCATTGCTCCATTTCCCAAACTACATTTGTGGCATTCATGGTACTTCTAATATGATCAATTCATCTCAATTCAATCAAATTTCTAGCAACATCATTCAAGTCTCAATTGAGTATTTCAGAACCCTAAGTCAAATTGTCAAAGTCAACAATTCACATTCAATCAAATTTCTATCACATGGAACTTCAACCCTCAACCTATATCTCAGTCATCAGCCCCACAATTCACCTTTTTCATACATGAAATTATCAAATTATCAAAATGAGGCAAATTACACAAGTCTCCAATAATTAACTCAAACCCTAATTTAAATTATCAACTTCAAATATACACATGCCATTAAAGTCTAATACATATAATCACCTTAATCAACATCACTAATTACCATTATAAGTAGAAAATTCATTAAACTATCAAGGAAATTGAGGCTGCCAAATTGAACAATTGCACAAGTCTTCCATATGTATTTCAAAACCGTAATTCAAATTATCAACTTCAACATACACATAAAATCAATTTTCTAGGACATGTAATTACCTTAAATAACATCACTACCCATTATTTACATGTAAAAATAAATCAAAATCCCTTAGTTTCCATGGCTGCCGAATTCAAGGCTCCTAAATACTCATCAATTTTCATGAATTTTCTTTGCATATCAACTCATCCTAAGCTCAAAACAAGGATTAAGGAAGAAAATGGGAAGATTGAGCACTAACCTTAAATCAAGACTTTCCCAAGCTCGTAAAACTTCTAAATTTTTCCTTCCTTTTGCTGCCTATAGTCTTCCCATGGTGTGAGGATCACTTTTAATGAAGGAAGTTGCAAGAATCATGGCATGAAAATTGAGAAATGAAGCTTGCATGAAGAGCTCTCATGGAGGAAAAATGGAGACCCATTCGGCCATGGAAGAGGAAAATTGAAGAAGACTAAATGAAGTGGTGGGATTTGTCTTCATATGCCCATTTATACCCCTACCAAACTTTGGTTAATTATTATAATATTCAAAGTTTCAATATTCCAAATAATCCCCCCCATATTTCCTTTAATTACTTTACATGTATAATTTTCATGAAATTTTCAAAATTTAATACTACTCATTTTTAATGGAGAATTAGGTCAAAAGTCAATTCTAGGTACCAAATGACCAAAATGCCCCTCTTCGGATTATAATCACACTTTTTTGGTAATACCGATTAAGTCCCTAATCCGTTGGTTCCTTTAATTTTCATTTTTATCTGTACTGATTAACTAAATTTCCTTTGACATTTTTTTAATGTCATTTGTACCTCAGTAGACCTTTAATTATGTCTTAAAATTATTTCTCAGGGTTCCTTATGGTCTTGGGATTGTCAACTGTCTACGCATTGACTTCCCGGTACGGTTACCCATTGCTATGGTTTCGGCTCGTTTAACCTAGTTACATTTCCTTTCTTTTATTTTCTCTTAATTTTTCTTGTATTTTCTTACCATGTATTCCATCATTTTATGTCTTCTCATTATCATTTAAGTGTAGTTTCAGACATCCTAGTTTTCTGGACAGACATTAATCGTCGGAACAGTAAAATGTACAGACTACCTACAGTAAGGGTGTTACATTTATGATGAACTGATTTTGATTATTTGATTGGGAAACTTTTTAAATTGTTTTTAAACCACAATTAGCATGACAGTCGCTTTTGGCATTCCCCGTTTAGCAATGGCTAATTCTGAACTGTTAGTTAGGTTGAGTTCACATGAGTACTCATTAGCTTGTTAGCCTTTCCCTCATTAATAACTGTTAGTAAGGTTTATTTGCTTTGTCATGGTGTACAACACGACATAGATCGTGAAATTTTGTGTCATGATTTAAACTATATATTCTTGGAAACACTTTTGCTTTGTGGTTTGGAATCGTGAGTTCTTAAATGAAATGTAATTTTAAATACATGATTATGATTAATTTGGAATTATGGTAATGTTTCTTTAGTTATTGAAATTATGATTTGTTATGTTTTGATACATTATGCCTTATAATGAGTTTTAAAATGTTAATTGTGCACCACTGAGTAAAATACTCAGCGATAGCTTTTTTATGTTATCGCAGATAAGGAGAAAGGTAAAGTAGTAGAGTGAGCTGCTTGTAGCTGTGGTTGAAGCTGTGTTTAGATCATTTTCGGGTATATTATTTATACCCTTTATAAATTCATTTAGATGTAAATTAGTTCATATGTATCTAAAAGACAAATGAGCAGTTGTACAAATGAAATTGTAATAATATTTTGTTATCTTTAGAGTTGTAAATTTGTAAATGACTATCCATTTTGATTTGTATATGAGATATGTATATTTCCTTGGTGTTGGTTGAATGAAAAGAGATGATTTGAGTTGATTGAGTTCAAATTGTGTATGATATATTTTTATGAATTGATTTTCAATAGGTTTGAAGAACTGCTTTTACATAGTTTTAGCAGCACCATGCAGAATTTTTATAAAAATTTAAAAATGCCAAATTATTTCTAAATCAATTTTATGGCATATACCTAACACAAAGACACTTTTATAATTCTTTTTATCATCATTTTACACTTAAAATTGAAATGGAATTGTTTTAAAATCCCTTGTAGGGTATTTAATGGGTTATTAGTAGGCAAAATTTGGTAAGTCATTAGGTATACTACGGGATCATGTTATACCTTACAGAGGGATAAGGTGTGATATATTTTAGTAGTATCAGAGCATGTTTTTAAAATGAGTTTTGAACTATGAATTTAAAATATTTCTTGATTAGTACAACTACTCAACTGTCATTGATTGATACATATAGTGCATTACATTATGAATACGGACTAATGGAGAAAAATCTCCTTGTGTTAGATGTCAGGGAGTAGAAATCTCCGTGAATTGAAATGGAAGAAGGGGATCATTCAGTAGAGTTGTTGGTTACAGCTGAGGCATAGGGGGAGGCCCCAGCTCCTCAGAATGCCAGTGGCTCAGCTGCACCAATCCCCCCTTTACAGTTTCCTGCTCAGTTTACTCAGCAGATGGCTGCACTATTTCAACAAATGGTTGGCAATGTACCAGTCCAAGCTCCAATACAAGCACCTCCGGTGCAACCACCACCTCCAGCCAGACAGTATGAAAAGTTAATGAAGTATGGGGCAGCATAATTTAAGGGTACAGTGGACCCATTAGAAGCTGAGAAGTGGTTGGAATGGACAGAGAGGGTATTTAAGAAATTATAGTGTACAGATGAATTAAAGTTTGAATATTCAGTGTCCCTACTACATGGAGACGCTTATTAAAGGAACGGAAGCATGAAAAACACAAGATTATACCATTGAATTCAAAAAAAATTTCGCCTAGGGTCACATGCACCATGCAAGATTTATTTTTATCTATTTGATTTCAATGATAAACAACATATTAAAACTCTTTTAATATGTTTTTGGATCTGTATTTGCCATTTAAGATTTTAAAATTAATCAGATTAATTTTAGAACCCTAGATTAAATCAAGAACGATTACACTAACCTCTTGATGCAATCGCAAATGGTTCGCGCTTTGAGATTCGTCTTCAGGATACCAAATGTTGTCCCTCTAGCTTGTCCACACCAAGAACACCTATGGCAGCCCTTGAATAGCTTCTAAAGCTTTTTCTATTAATTAGAAAATCAAGTTCTGCCTTTTAAAAGATTAAAGATGTAAACAGGACATTAGAAACAATTTCTAGTGTTCTTAATTCAAGAGATTGATGGCTAATCTCTTTGAATTGATGAGAGATGAAGAGAAATAGCTGGAGAGGCTCAAAGTGGCGTGACAAATGAGAGGAGAGGCTGCTGGTTTTTTTTTTCTTTTCATAACCACACTTAAATAGCTAGATTAACACATTAAACCCTAGCCACATGTCACCTTTTGATTAGCTCTAGGTTTAAGTGACCCAATCACATTGTGCCAAGTGTCAAACCTATATTTAATCTTGATTTTAATCATCTTACATGATTCAAAAAACATTTGGCAAGCTTATGTGTAATCCCATGTGTCACCATCTCATGGTGCCACGTGTCACACTGTGAAATGACTAAAATGCCCCTGTGTCTTAATTTTGAGTTCTCAACCCAAAGTAATTATTTTCTTCTTCTAATTAATTTATATCAAATATAAATTAATTAATTAATCTCTATTAATTAATTTCTCATCAATTAAATTCATATTTAAACACTTTAAATATAAATTTAATTTATACTACACATCCAATAATCTAGATTTGGTTTCAAGTCATGCTAAGGACTTTGCAATTTAATTGCAAACCAAATCTATTTAATTAATCAATTAAACTCTTTAATTAATTAATTAAATCATATTTAAATAGGTGATAACTTGTGTATGTGTGTGACTTACTAGGCTCATCACTAATTGGCAATGAGACATGATATCAACTTTTAATATCATCAGAACTCTTTCTTACCATAAATGTTTTCTCTAAATCATTTTATGAACCTCATAGACCATGGTTAACACCTAGCATAGCATGCCATGGCCACCCAATTAGTAATAAGGTTTACCTTAAATGAACCTATAATCATATGTTACCATGCACTAGAATCTCTCTGTTACAAAATCCCAACTCAAGCTGGAGTCATGGTTTATGTCAAACTCCATTTGCTATGAATATTATGTTCTCTTTTAATTCCAGTTCTTGATTAAAAAGATTTTTCTCATCAGAAACTCTTTTCTGTTCCATCTTGATCAACACCTATCTCCATATATAACTAGTAGGAGCCAACACATGCCCATATACCCATACATATTACAAGTATGAAAGCAGTATCAAACTCAAACTACCTATATACAAGATAACTGTGCTATCTCAGGTCTAAAGATTATATGCACTGATATGATTTTTGACAAAACATTGACAAGAGTAAACTCCATGTGCTTGTCATAAGTGTCACTGGTTCGGCCTACTTATCATTTATAAGTGCCTATCATGTTTGTTATATGGCATGAGACTCACCATTCCATCTTATTTATATCTCATATAAATAACTTGGGAACAAACATGAATACAATCTTTCTGGATAAGTCATGTCCTCATTATAAAGTATCCTCGATTGTGAACCTATTTATGATACTTCGTGCCAGAAATATTGTCACTCATATTCTTAACAACTTAAGAATAATATTTCTAACAAAATATCAATGGACCTTTTCTATTACACATAAATATATTATGTAAACGGAAAAGTGGAAATGCCTTTTATTTATAAAAATATGTACAAGATACATACTAAATGATATGCTCTAGGGCATACCACTAACAATCTCCCACTAGCACTAGAGCCATTCATTACAATATCTTAGACCTATCTTCTCAAGATGTCGGTCTAACTGAGTCTGTGACATAGGCTTAGTGAACGGATCAGCTGGATTTTTCAGCTGATGTTATTTTTCTGCATGGCTATATCGCCTTGCCCAACTATATCCCTGATAATGTGTTAGTGCCTTTCTATGTGTTTGGATTTTGGTGAGACCTTAGTTCCTTAGCCTGTATGACAGCTCCATTATTGTCACAGTGTAGTGGAACTGCTGACTCAATGGAAGGAACTACTGTAAGTTCTATCACGAACTTCTTTATCCAAACAACTTCTTTTGCAAAGATCGATGCAAGAATATATACTCAGCCTCTGTAGTGGAATCTGCAGTCGTGCTCTGTTTGGAACTCTTCCAACTGACTGCACCTCCATTACAAATGAACACATATCCAGAGGTAGACTTCCTATCATCGATATCTGATTGGAAATCAGAATCAGTATAACCATCCAATTGCAAGTCTCCACCTCCATAAATCAAGAATAAATCCTTAGTTCTTCTCAAGTACTTAAGGATATTCTTGTGACTATCGATGTTCCAAACTGGATTGGATTGATACCGCTAGTCAAACTAATAAAGATATGCGATATCCGCCTAGTACACAACATTGCATACATTATACTTCCAATAGCCAAGCATATGGAATCTGGCCATCTTATCTCTTTCTTGGTGTCTTTGGAGACATCTCTTTAGAAAGATGGATACCATGTCTCACTGTAATGATCCTCTCTTGGAATCAAGCATGTTAAACCTCTTTAACACCTTTTCCGAGTCTAGACTTTGGGATAAACCTATTATTCTTTTCGCTCTATCTCTATAGATGCGAATCCCAAGAATATAGGTTGCCTCCCCTAAGTCTTTCATGGAGAATGTATTTGACAACCATACCTTTATAGTTGTCAACATACCTCTATCATTACCTATCAACAGTATGTCATCCACATATAAGACAAGGAAAGTGATAGCTCTGTCACTAACCTTCTTATATACACATGGCTCATCCTCATTTTTGATAAAACCAAAGGATTTAATGGCTTCATCAAAACGGATGTTCCAACTCCTCGAAGCTTATTTCAACCCATAAATGGATCGCTTTAGCTTGCATACCTTGGAACCATCTTGGGATTCAAATCCCCTAGGTTGTTCCATGAAAATGTTTTCTTCAATGTATCCATTGAGAAAAGCTGTTTTGACATCCATCTGCCAAATCTCATAATCATAGTACGCAGCTATTGCTAATAAAATCCTAATTGATTTAAGCATGGCAACAGGCAAGAAAGTCTCCTCATAGTCGATTCCTTGCCTTTGGTGAAACCCTTTCGCTACTAGCCTTGCCTTATAGGTCTCTACCTTTCCATCAGAACCAATTTTCTTCTTGAAAACCCATTTGTTCCCTGTAGGTATAATACCTTCAGGTGGGTCAACAAGATCCCAAACTTGATTCTTATACATGGAATCAATCTCGGATTTCATAGCATCAATCCATTTTGAAGAGTCTATATCTAATATAGCTTCTTCATAGGTAAGTGGATCATCTCCATGATCTACTTCTTCATGAGTAGACAACTCTTGTTCTTCTTCATGAAGAAAACCATATCTCACTGGTGGGTGAGATACCTTGGTTGTTCTACGAGGAACAGCTGTAGATGTTTCATCAACGGGTATTGGTTGACTAGATGGATCTATATTCATCTGATCTGTTGGTTGGTCAGAATTCTCCAATTCTAACTCTATTTGCCTTCCTTTGCCTCCTTCTTGAACAAACTATTGTTCAAGAAATGTGGCATCTCTACTTATCACAACCTTTTGTGAAGTAGGCAAATAAAATAATATCCAAAACTATCTTTTGGATATCTAACAAATCGACCTTTTTCTGATCTGGTCTCCAATTTATCAGTGTTCAGCTTTTTGATATAAGCTGGACAACCCCAAATCTTAACATGCTTAAGACTTGGTTTTCTCCATGCCATATCTCATAAGGTGTGGAAGAAACTAATTTTGATGGAATCCTATTCAGAATATACAAAGCTGATTCTAATGCAAATCTCCAAAAGAAGATTGACATATCAGTATAGCTCATCATACTACGTACCATATCCAATAGGGTACGATTTCTCCTTTCAGATGCACCATTCAGCTGTGGCGTTCCTGGAGGAGTCAGCTGAGAAACAATGCCATGCTCTCTCAAGTATTCATCAAATTCAGTACTCAAATATTCACCTCCACGATCTGATCGAAGAGCTTTAATACTTTTTCCTGTTTGATTTTCTACTTCAGATTTAAATTCCTTAAACTTTTCAAAGGATTCATGTTTGTATTTCATCAAATACAAATACCCAAACCTTGATTTATCATCAGTAGAGGTAATAAAATAATGAAAGCCCCCTCTAGCCATTTCTTTAAATGGACCACATACATCACTATGTATTAGTTCCAAAATATTTTCAGCTCTTAGCCCTTGTCCAACAAAGGGTGATCTAGTCATTTTGCCCTGAAGGCAAGATTCACAAGTTGGAGTAGGCTCAGAGCCCAATGAGGATAAAATCCCCATTTTCTCTAGTTTTGCAATCCTATCTTCTGCAACATGACATAACCTTAAGTGCCAAATATATTTTGAACTTGAGTTGGTTTTCACCACGGCATTGCTTTTATTTAGATTGCTATACTCTGGCCAGTAGAAACACTTTCTTACTGGCAATGGAAACACTTTCTTACTGGCAATGGAAACACTTTCCTATTGGCAATGGAAACACTTTCCTGTTGGCAGTGGAAACACTTTCCTTTGCCTTCATCAGCTTTAGTCTGTTTAGCTATTTTTTTAGAAGGACCAGGAATCTGAGGTTTCTTTTTCTTATTGCCCTTCTTCTTGTTGGACTTTCCAGCAGAAGAAGATGCAACCAAAGCTACCTCTTTTCCTTTATTGCCTGGCATATTCTTTTGAGCAATAACTAGCATGTTGAGTAAACCAGCTAAGGTGCATTCCTGTTGAGTCATATGGAAATTTGTCACAAAATTCCCAAAAGACTCAGAAAGGGACTGAAGGATCAAATCCGTCTGTAGTTGGAAATCCATGTTGAAGTCAAGATATTCCAACTGCTCAATCAGCCGAATCATCTTGTGGACATGATCCACAACATTCTGTCCCTCAGACATCCTCATTCGGAACAGCTGCCTAGATATCTCATACCTAGTATTCCTACTGTGCTCACCATACAACTCTTATAGGTGAAGGAGGATCTCACTTACACTCTGCAAGTTTTCATGCTGCTTCTGTAACTCATTACTCATGGAAGCAAGCATGTAACACTTAACTCTCATATCATGCTCCTTCCACTTGTCCAAAGTTTCATGTTCCTCTTAAGTGGCCTATGGAGGTAAGGGACCAGGAACATTTGAATCTAGAACATATCCTATATGTTCAAGGTTCAAGACAAGTTTCAAATTTCTTAGCCAATCAGACAGATTAGGTCTTGTCAACCTATTGCGATCAAGTATGCTTTCAAGGATATTAGATGGTGGTGGTTGTTCTGTGCTCATTATTATCAGAAAATTAATTGCAGAAATAACCAGATTAATTAGTAAATGTATCATGTAATTAACCAAATATGATTATAGTCTTTTAATCAAATTGGTCCTCCCACTAACTTAGCGAATCCTACACTTCCAAAGTAGAAAACGGAAATCCTAGTTGGATGGATTTCTAGTGGGTGATTGAATTCTTATAATTCTATTGATCATCCTTAGGTACATCCATTATTGGAATTACAATAAACTAGAAGTGAGCAACTCCTTGCCCATCACATCTCATGTGAGGTTCAATCCTTTACCTAGCCCCTAATGCTCAAAATCTCAGGTACATCCATTATTGACTTATCTTGCATTAGTTAAGTTGATCCCATTGAGCCAGTAATTATGCAAATAATTCTAATGTCCTCAGGTACATCCAATATTGGCCACTAAACCATTTCCATATTTACAACATCTCATGGTTAACAATTATTCTTAAGAAAATCTCTTAAATTAATTGCATCTCATGCAACTATTTAAAATTTCTTAAAATAATTGCCCCAATGGAGGGCCTATGTTATAATTACTTTAATTATAGCATTTCCAACTTAATCATTTGTTTGGAAGATTTTATGGTCATTCTAATTACTATTAAGGTCTCACTTTGCACATTATCCATTTAGCATGCATATATCATATAATTGCATACATTCTCATACATCTCATGCATTCATGGATAAGCAGTAAATATGGTATGATCATGGACTTTCTAAGAGATTCAATTATGAGCCACCAAGAATTGAATCAGGGCATTCCTAGGTGCATTTCATTCATTCATTTTACAAGAGTTGCTGAAGGAGTACATAATCAACACTTGATATTGAATTCCTCCCACTGGTCCCACTAATGCTCTTGACCTCCTTGAACTTCTTGCAATCCAATATTACATAGTAATCCTTGGCATACCAAGGCGAATTTACAAGAACTTAAATAAATGAAATTACAACCCAAAAATATTACAAACTTAATAATACATGCCCAAAATAAATTAAAATAAATTAATTAATTTACAATCCCAAAGAAACATAAAAGAAATAAATCCAATCACATTGGTCTTTTATAGTCCATGATCATCCATCATGCATATCACTATTTAACAATTAAATAAAACATACATACTTAAATTAAATTGAATATCTCATATTCAACTTAAAAATCCAGATTTGAATATGATTCAAATAAATTTAAAAATTCAGATTTGAATCTCATTCAAAAAAATTTAAAAATTCAGATTTGAATCACATTCAAACAACTTCAAAAATTCAGATTTGAATCACATTCAAACATTTTTTAAAAAATCAGATTTGAATCACATTCAAATATTTTTTAAAAAATCAGATCTGAATTTTATTGAATCAATTTTAAAAAATCAGATTTAAATATGATTCAAACAACTTTAAAAATTTAGATTTGAATCACATTCAAACAATTTTTAAAATTCTGATTTGAATCATAATTTAATTGTGTGATTAAAACTACTAATTAAACACTTTAATTAGTCAAAGAATAGGCCTTAGATCATACAACAATTGTAGAATTAAAAGCCAAACCTTGAACCACCCATGGAACCAATGTTGCCGCCACCAATGGTGGCTTAACCATGTGTGCCGCCACACCTCTTGATCCAACCAGCAATGAATCAATCATCTCATGATCAAATCACACAATTAAATCATATAATCAACAATCTAAATGGCAAATATAGTGGCTCTGATACCAATTGAAGGAACGGAAGCGTGAAAAACACAAGATTATACCATTGAATTCAAAAAAAATTTCGCCTAGGGTCACATGCACCATGCAAGATTTATTTTTATTTATTTGATTTCAATGATAAACAACATATTAAAACTCTTTTAATATGTTTTTGGATCTGTATTTGCCATTTAAGATTTCAAAATTAATCAGATTAATTTTAGAACCCTAGATTAAATCAAGAACGATTACACTAACCTCTTGATGCACTGTAGCGTGTCTGCGCCTTTGAGATTCGTCTTCAGGACACCAAATGTTGTCCCTCTAGCTTGTCCACACCAAGAACACCTATGGCAGCCCTTGAATAGCTTCTAAAGCTTTTTCTATTAATTAGAAAATCAAGTTCTGCCTTTTAAAAGATTAAAGATGTAAACAGGACATTAGAAACAATTTCTAGTGTTCTTAATTCAAGAGATTGATGGCTAATGTCTTTGAATTGATGAGAGATGAAGAGAAATAGCTGGAGAGGCTCAAAGTGGCGTGACAAATGAGAGGAGAGGCTGCAGGTTTTTTTTTTTCTTTTCATAACCACACTTAAATAGCTAGATTAACACATTAAACCCTAGCCACATGTCACCTTTTGATTAGCTCTAGGTTTAAGTGACCCAATCACATTGTGCCAAGTGTCAAACCTATATTTAATCTTGATTTTAATCATCTTACATGATTAAAAAAACATTTGGCAAGCTTATGTGTAATCCCATGTGTCACCATCTCATGGTGCCACGTGTCACACTGTGAAATGACCAAAATGCCCCTGTGTCTTAATTTTGAGTTCTCAACCCAAAATAATTATTTTCTTCTTCTAATTAATTTATATCAAATATAAATTAATTAATTATCTCTATTAATTAATTTCTCATCAATTAAATTCATATTTAAACACTTTAAATATAAATTTAATATATACTACACATCCAATAATCTAGATTTGGTTTCAAGTCATGCTAGGGACTTTGCAATTTAATTGCAAACCAAATCTATTTAATTAATCAATTAAACTCTTTAATTAATTAATTAAATCATATTTAAATAGGTGATAACTTGTGTATGTGTGTGACTTACTAGGCTCATCACTAATTGGCAATGAGACATGATATCAACTCTTAATATCATCCGAACTATTTCTTACTATAAATGATTTCTCTAAATCATTTTATGAACCTCATAGACCATGGTTAACACCTAGCATAGCATGCCATGGCCACCCAATTAGTAATAAGGTTTACCTTAAATGAACCTATAATCATATGTTACCATGCACTAGAATCTCTCTGTTACAAAATCCCAACTCAAGCTGGAGTCATGGTTTATGTCAAACTCCATTGGCTATGAATATTATGTTCTCTTTTAATTCCAGTTCTTGATTAAAAAGATTTTTCTCATCAGAAACTCTTTTCTGAATAAATCTATCTGTCCTGGCCAGGGACTTGAAACATCAAGAACAATTAAATGAACATAGGATTTTATCTCTATTTACTTAGAGGAACAGATTCCATTTTGATCAACACCTATCTCCATATATAACTAGTAGGAGCCAACACATGCCCATATACCCATACATAGTACAAGTATGAAAGCAGTATCAAACTCAAACTACCTATATACAAGATAACTGTGCTATCTCAGGTATAAAGATTATATGCACTGATAAGATTTATGACAAAACATTGACAAGAGTAAACTCCATGTGCTTGTCATAAGTGTCACTGGTTCGGCCTACTTATCATTTATAAGTGCCTATCATGTTTGTTATATGGCATGAGACTCACCATTCCATCTTATTTATATCTCATATAAATAACTTGGGAACAAACATGAATACAATCTTTCTGGATAAGTCATGTCCTCATTATGAAGTATCCTCGATTGTGAACCTATTTATGATACTTCGTGCTAGAAATATTGTCACTCATATTCTTAACAACTTAAGAATAATATTTCTAACAAAATATCAATGGACCTTTCCTATTACACATAAATATATTATGTAAACGGAAAAGTGGAAATGCCTTTTATTAATAAAAATATGTACAAGATACATACTAAATGATATGCTCTAGGGCATACTACTAACACTTATGAATGGTGGAAGACCATTCCCCACAATGTGGTAGAGCCTCCAGTTCTAACTTGGGGAGTTTTTTGAAGGAGTTTAGACAGAAGTATGTTACTGATACCTATGTGGATATGAAGCTTTAGGAGTTTTTGAGTCTGAAACAAGGAGACAGGATTGTGGCAGAGTATGAGAGGGAGTTCTCTTGCCTGAGTCACTATGCTGGGAGTTTACTCACCACCAGCAAGGACAGATGCAAACGGTTTGAGGTCGGGTTGAGACCGAGTCTGAGACTGAAAGTGATTGGTTTCAGACATGAAAACTTCTCAGAACTAATTTCAGAAGCCTTAGAATTAGAAAGAATTAAGTTAGAAGGGGCCACTAAAAAGGGAACAGAAGAAAAAGAGAATAGTGGGAAGACTTCTGATCAAGTTTCTAGCAGTAGTTTGGGAAAGAGAAAATATTTTAGGGGATCTAGTTCTCGCAAATCTGGTAGAGGGAAATCCTCAAGACAGAGGCCACCCAGATCTACCCAGCAGACACCCAGGGGTTCCTTTCCTATTCGTACCTGTGAAACCTGTGATAAAGTACATGGAGGGGTATACTATAAGGCAACTAGGGCTTGCTACAATTGTGGCAACATGGGACATTTTGGCAAAGATTGTGTGAATGTACGCAAACCTACCCCATCCACCACAACCAAAGGGTCAGTGCAAAGCTTCGCTTCTAAAGGTCCTCAGACTATCAGTAGTGGCTGAGGTAGAGGTAGAGATAGTACCTTGGGCAGCCAAGGCACAATAAAATACCCAGAGCAGAATGGTGCACCAGCCAGGGTGTACGCAAGCCACTAGAGGGAGGAGGTTGAAACGTCAGATGTAGTTGCCGATAATTTCTCCACTTTTGGTAGAGATGTTTATGTGCTATTTAATCCTGGCACTACACATTCATATGCTAGTGCAAAAATTGTGTGTTTTGCTGCTATGCCTTGCTTGAAAATGGACTTCAATGTGCTAGTGACTAGTCTATTAGGCTAAGAGGTTAGGGTGAACAAATTGTATAAGGATTGTCTGTTGGTTATCCAAGGACATACATTCTTATCTGATTTGATTGAAATACCCTTATGAGATTATAATATCATCTTGGGCATGGATTGGCTAGCCAAGCATCATGCTATGATTGACTGTAGATTGAAGACAGTCACTTTTGGTCTCCCCCAGTATGGAGATGTGGTAATACACAGGGAGAGGCAATTATTGCCATCTAATTTCATTTCAGTTGCACTTGTTTAAAGAATGATTCGAAAAGGGTGGGAAGCTTATTTGGCTCATATGATGAACATCCAAGTAGGGAGTCCAGAATTGAAAGATATTCCTATAGTATGTGATTTTTCAAATGTTTTTCCTGAAGAATTGCCAAGATTACCTCTGGAAAGAGAGGTATAGTTTGAAATTGAGGGTATGACTAGTGTGGAACCAATCTCTATCACTCCGTATAGAATGGCACCTACTGAGTTAAAGGAGTTGAAGGTGCAGTTACAAGAGTTGTTAGATAAAGGTTTCATCCACCCTAGTGTTTCACATTTGGGAGTACCTATGTTGTTTGTCAAAATGAAGGATGGTACTCTCCATCTGTGCATAGATTGCAGACAGTTGAACAAGGTGACGACAAAGAATAGATATCCTTTAACACGGATAGATGATTTATTTGATCAGCTGAAAGATGTAGCTGTGTTCTCCAAAATTGATTTGAGATTGGGTTATTATCAGTTGAGGGTGCAGGAGTAGAGTATACCTAAAACTACCTTCAGGACTCGATATGGCCACTACGAGTTCTTAGTAATGCCATTTGGGTTGACTAATGCTCTAGCTACTTTTATGGACCTGATGAACACTATCTTCAAGCCATATCTAGATCAGTTCATAGTGGTGTTTATAGATGATATTTTGGTGTATTTGAAGAATGCAGAGGAGCATGATAAGTATCTGAGAATTTTGTTGCAGACATTAAGGGAGAAACAATTATATGCCAAACTGTCTAAATGTGAATTTTGGCTAAGGGAGGTTACCTTTTTGGGCACATTGTATCAGCTGAGGGTATCAAAGTGGATCCTAGCAAGGTAAAAGTTATGCTTAACTGGAAGCCACCAAAAAATGTTACAGAAGTTCGAAGTTTCCTTGATTTTGCCAGTTATTACCATAGGTTTTTGAAGGGATTCTCCATGTTAACATCTCCACTGACCAAGTTGCTTAGAAAGGATGTGAAATTTCAGTAGACTGAGCAATGTCAGAAGAGCTTTGATGAGTTGGAGAGGTGTTTAACTGAAGATTCAGTCTTGACTTTACCTACACCGAGTAAAGAATACACCATATATAGTGATGCTTCTCATTATGGTTTAGGCAGTGTGCTAATGCAAGATAGAAACATCATTGCCTATGCTTCATGCCAACTTAAAACACATGAGAGGAATTACCCTACACATGACTTGGAGCTAGCAGCAATAGTCTTTGCTTTGAAAATTTGGAGACACTACCTGTATAGGGAGAAATGCTACATATATATATATATCATAAAAGTTTGAAGTATCTGGGCACACAGGAGGAGTTGAATTTGAGGCAAAGGAGGTGGTTAGAGCTGATAAAAGACTATGACTACTTGATAGACTATCAGCCAAGGAAAGCCAATGTTGTAGCTAATGCCTCAAGTTGTAAGACTATGGCTAGTTTTAGAGTTTCACCTTTATCCATGATGCATGACTTAAGAGCATTACATGCAAATTTGAAGATAGATGATGAGGGACATATGATAACTACTTGGCAAGTGAAGCCAGTGTTGATTGACCAAATCAAAATGATAGCTCAGAATGATGATAAATATGTGAAGTTAGTAGAAGAGGCTCAGGATGGAAAGAAACCAAAATTTTCAATGAATGATGAGGTCTTGTTGCTATACCTGTTAGTAGTATGCCCTAGAGTGTAGCACCCCTATGTTCGATAGTGCGTTCTACTGTCCCGATGACCAGTGCCTGTTCGGACAGCTAGGATACCTAGAACTACATTTAAATGTTGTGGGGAGACATAAAATAATGAAATACAAGAAAGGAAAATACAAGAAAAACAAAGGAAAAATAATAGTAATGAAATGTAACCAAGTTAAACGAGCTGAAAACCATAACGATGGGTGACCACACTGGGAAGTTACGGCGTGGACCGTTGACTAGCATTGGACCGCGGGAAACCCTGAAAAATATTTTTAAGACTTAAATAAACATATGTTGAAGTATAAATGTCATTAAAAATATCAAAGAAAAATTAATTAATTAGTACAAAGAAAAACAAGAAATCGAGAAAACGATAAAACTCGATGTTACCGAAAAATTGGGAATGCAACCCGAATAGGGGCATTGTGGTCAATTGACATCCCGAGTTTCCTTTTGACCTAAATGTCCATTAAAAATAAATTATATTAAACCTTGAAAATATCAAGAAAATTAAAATGGTGGTACATAATCCAAATAGTAAAAGATATGAGGAAAATATGGGAAATTGGAAACTTGGACTAATTTAATACTTTAATCCAAGTTAGTGCTCCACTAACTCATAAATTGGGACACCTTTATCAGCCATTTGGGACAGAAAATGCCATCATCTTCAACCTCCTCTCATCCAGCCGAATTGATCCAACATGAAAACTCCATTGCTGTACCATTTTCTAAGCTTCATGCACCTCCATTTAAGCCCTCCTTTCCACTAGTTTCCTTCATTAATCTTTGCCTACACACCTTGTGCAGCAGTTTGGGAGCAAGAAGAGAGAGATTTGAAGGAGTTTTGATAAGCTCCACTTGAGGTACATGTTCATTTCTTCATCCTTTCTCCATTAAAGCTTGTGTGGGTGTTGTGGTGAATGGATTTATGGAAGGATAGTTGAAGTTTGGTGAGTTATGATGATGCTCCATTTTGATAGCCATGGAACTTCATATTGTATAGCTTGCTTGTGCATGTAAATGGTAGTTTGAGATGTTGAATTAAATGTTTAATTATATTGAAGTTAAATTCCATGTGTAAAGTTGAATGGTAAGCTTGAAAAGTGAAAATGAAAGTTGATGTGTATGTAAAATTTTTGGGCAGCCTCAAATTGGAAATTTGTAATGTTCAAATTCATGAAATGTTGTTGAAATATTGTACAAAAATTTGGCAGCATATAGGTGTGTGGAATAGTAGTGATAGGTATGTAATTTGATGATGGAAGTTTGTGTGATGATTAGAAGTATTTATGTGTATACATTATTGGGATTGAACTTTGTGAATGGTAACTGCATTTGGTGTACTTGAAGTGGTTATATTCTGTCCAAGTTGACCTATAATGTAGAGAATGGAATGGTTTTAGTTAGTGCCAAATGCAGAATATGGTGGGGAAATGAAGATGTAATTAGTAAACTTGTGTTTGGTTTGGTGTTTAAAAAGGATGTAGACGGCAGTGTGCAAATAGACCTATAACCCTAAGTGTGTGGCTCTAATTGGTATGAGGCCAATTGGTGGTGAAACTAGGCACAAAATGTGCCAACTTTCATGACGAAAGTCTACCTAAATTCTATCTAGAAAGTGACTTGAAAAATGACCAAATCCGGATTAGTGACTTAGAAGCCTAAAAATTGACCATTTGGGCAGTAGTTAGTGTTTTGACCATAACTTACTCAAAACAGGTCCAAATGACCTAAAATTTTACCATGAATAGTTTAGACATAGATCTACAATTATTATGAAGACACCAAAGCCCAGAAATGGCCAGAACCAAGCCAAATAGCTTGCACAAGTTCATGTACCAAAACTGGCCGAACCAAAAGTGACCTAAAAATGACCTATGCCTACCATTTTAGTGCATTATGTCCATCATTGGTAAAATGACCATATCTTGGTCTACACAACTCAGAATGACCTGAAATTTTGCCCCACGTGGAATAAGACATAGACCTACAAGTTTGTGGTTTGGATCGAAACCCAAAAACAAACGAAACTGGGTTGTCTAGCTAGGTCAAAATAGTACACCAAAATCTAATAAATTGCAATAAAATGTAACACACTTGAAAATGAAATTGGTAACATATACCAACACTAAAGGGCTCTAAAATGTGACATATTGGTAGCATTGGAATTGACTTACTTAGAGTGCATCAAGGGTCAACATTATAAGTTGACCAATTAAATAAATTGAAGGGAATAGTACCAAGAAAATTTAGATATTGGATTTTATGTTTGGAAACAAATTCATTGAGTATTGAAACACTTTAAATTGTGTGTTTCAGTTGACAAGGATATTGAGAAGCATAAAGAACATTGACTCAAGGCCTAGGAGCGACTCAAATCAGGTTTATGCACAACTAGTTTTTAATTGATTTTGTTCTGAATATTTCATATGATTAAAAGACATATTTTTCTTATGTATTATGATTAACAAGCATTAGATTTAATTCAATGATTATTGAAATTGTTATAGTATGTATGAATTCAACTTTGTGAAATGGTATTTCCACAAGTATTAAGCATTATTGTGAATTGAATAAATTATGCTTTGAAAAATTGTGATAGAACATGTTTTGTATAGTGATGGGCAATTTGCATGGAAAAATACAAATTTATGATTTGAATTGTGATGAGCATAAAAATTATTAGATATTGGAATTGACTTTGAATCGAATTGTATTGTGATTTATTCTCACTACAAGGATTGTGTTATTATTTTATATCTCACTATAGATGCTTGATTAGGTTATTATCCATCTCTCTCATTTATTGAGAAGACAATGGAGTTGGTTGTGTTTTGATTATCAGGGTACGTGCACAGGCTTAGATTCTCCTCTTATTAGAGATTAAATCTAAGTTTTATGTTATGGCCCTTTCGAAAGATTCATTATTGTGATGTCTACTGTGCACGATGATTCGACCTCCCTGACCATAGGGAGTTAGAATTTGATTTGACCTCCCCGACCATAGGGAGTTAGAATCACCCCGAAGATGGCCCTTGTAGATTAGTCTTGCATAGTTAGTGAGATAAAGAATGGTTTTTGAATAGTAAAGAATTGTGATTTCAATTATGATTTATGTATAATTGATTTTGTTGGAATTACCTTAAATAGTTAGTTATGATTTGATAAATTGAATTTCGTGATCAAAGTTATTTTATACAAATGATTTATATTATTGGCAATGAATATTTTGAGTTTTGGAATTTGATGAGTATCTAGATTTCCAAATTATTTGCTGTAATTTTTGTTAAGGTATATTATACTATGTTTTAAATTATAGTTGTGCACCACTGAGTTCACCACTCTGCGATAGCTTTGTATGCTGTCGCAGGTGGAAAGAGCATAAAGCAGTTGAGTAGGCTTCTTTGAAGACACATTTAGATCAGCTCCAAGTATATCATAGGTATACCCATGTACATAAGTTTGATGTATGCATATAATAATATGTATATAAATTATTTGAGCAGTTGTATAAAAACTCTTGTAAAATATTTTGGTATGTAATTAAATGTAAATTATTGTAATATAAATTTGAGATTTCACTTACCTGTATAGTTTTGTAATATTAATTTTTAAGTCTTGTAATCAATGAAATGTTTCTTTTATGATGAGGTTGGTTTGAAAATGAAATGATTTGATTATTGAGATTGAATTGTGAGATCAAATGAAGTTTATTGGAGTTGTATTTAAGAAAACATATTAGGAGTGTTTTCCTTTTCAAGTTTGAAGAACTGTTTTCTCAAAATACAGCTAGTACTCTGCCGAAATTTCAAAAAATTTTATAATACCAGATGTTAATCGATGATTTAAATTTTACGAAAATTGATTTAAAATCCCTTGTAGTATATTTAATGGGTTACCGGTAGGCGAAGTATGGTAATTTATTAGGTGTACTATGGGATCATGTTACATCTTACGGAGGAATAGGGTGTGACATGTTTAGTGGTATCAGAGCAATGGTTTTAAAGTAAATTTCGAACTGTGAATTTAAAATCTTTTGGTCGGTAACTACAACTACTTAAATGTTTGATACATATAGTACATTTACATCATAAATATGAACTAATGGAGAGGAATCTCCTTGTGTTGGTTGTACAGGAATAGAAAATCCTATGAAAATATATGGAAGAGAAGAATGAGACAATAGAATAGTCTGTGATGGCAGAAGTACAAGTTGAGGCCCTAGCTCCTCAAAGTGTTGAAGGCCCGACTATACCCGTTTTACAGGTACAAATTACTACACAAATGGCCCAACAAATGGCCACTTTCTTTCAACAAATGGCTGATACTCTGTCAGCTCAAGCTCAAGCACAAACCCAACTCCCACAAGGGCAGTGTGAAATGGAGAAGAGGGAGAAACATATGGGTCAGAGCTCGAGAAGTAATTTGGGGAAGAGAATAGAATTTGAAGAGCCCCGAGCTCAGGGATATAACAGAGGCAGATCATCAGGGCAGAGAACACCAAGATCTAGTCGTCGAACAACCAGAAGTTCCTATTCTGCCCGTTTCTGCCATGTTTGTGGTAAGCTATATGGAGGTATTTATCGTAAGGCCACTGGAGCCTACTATAATTGTGAAAAGCTTAGACACTTTGTTAGAGATTGTACTAGAGCACCTCGATCTGCTCTCCAGAGTTCATACACAGTTGGTCAGAATCGAGATAGAAATAGAGTTGGTACTCCTCACCACCATAACACAGTGAATCAACCCGAATATAGTAGCGCACTAATCAGAGCATCCACTATGCGCCAGGGAGAAAGAACAGAAACTTTGGATGTAGCTGCTAGTAAGTTCTTAATTTTTGAAAGAAACAATTAGTTATTATTTGATCCCAGCACTACTTAGTTGTGTGCTAGTGTTAGAACTATATGTTATGTTGCTATTCCTTTACATGGGAATGAATTTTGATGTATTAGTGAATAGTCCTTTAGGATAAAAACTATAATAACAAGTATGATTGACATTAATTTTGGAAGAAGTATTTTATAACACATCATAAATTATAAAGCTAATTGGCGAGCCTACTTAATGTCAGGCAAGAGGACCTAAAAGTAAGTTACAGTAATAGAATTGCTCTAGATGAGGGCAAAGATGTTACTGTTAGTAATTGTCAAGGGATATTGTAATCAGAATAGGTTTAGGATATTAGTGGATTCGATAAAGATAAGATGTTAGAAAACCTAGTCCATGAGGTTATAATGTAGTGACTATGTAATATTCTCAATGTTTGTATTGTAAGCTGTAGATTACAGTACTGACATGGGATTATTGTATAGAGCTACGTGCTTCCTCATGGTACAATAAAATAAGAATATTTGTAAGTAATCTATAAATTGATACAGTTACGCCCGAATAGAGTACTATTATGGGAAATAAATGTGAAAATTTTAGTCAGAAATTTAAAACTTCAGAACTAGCCTATCGAAAGACTACACTTGTAAGGTAGCTGGAGTCAGTAACTCGATTACAATAATGAGAACTACTTATACCACAGTAATTGCTATAAGTTTAGAGATATCAGTACGACTTATTATCCTCCGACGGATGGACAGTCAAAACAAGTAATTTAGATATTGGAGGATATGCTACGGGCTTGTGTGATTGAGTTTGATGGTAGTTGGGATATACACTTGCCTTTGATTGAGTTTGTTTATAACAACAGCTACCAATCAAGCATTAGGATGCCTCCATATGAAGCTTTGTATGGCAGAAAGTGCAGAACTCCCTTATGTTGGGATGAAGTAGGTGAAAGGAAGATGATTGGGCCGAAAATTGTTTAGTAGATAGAGGAAAAGATCAGATTGATCAGAGATCGACTCAAGGCTGCATCATACCGTCAGAAGTCCTATGTTGATCTGAAGAGAAGAGATATTGAATATGCAGTGGGTGATAAGGTATTCCTCAAAGTTTCTCCTTGGAAGAGGATTATGAGATTTGGCAGAAAGGGAAAACTGAGTCCTCATTTCATCGGACATATGAGGTTCTGGAAAGAGTGGGTCCTTTAGCATATCGGTTAGCATTACCTCCAGAGCTAGAAAGGATAGACAGTGTTAGTAGTATGCCCTAGAGCATATCATTTAGTATGTATCTTGTACATGTTTTTATTAATAAAAGGGCATTTCCACTTTTCCGTTTATATAATATATTTATGTGTGATAGAAAAGGTCCATTGATATTTTGTTAGAAATTCTATTCTTAAGTTGTTAAGAATATGAGTGACAGTATTTCTAGCACAAAATATCATAAATAGGTTCATAATTGAGGATACTTCATAATAAGGACATGACTTATCCAGAAAGATTGTATTCATATTTGTCCCTAATTTATTTATATGAGATATAAATAAGATGGAATGGTGAGTCTCATGCCATATAACAAACATGATAAGCACTTATAAATGATAAGTAGGCCGAACCAGTGACACTTATGACAAGCACATGGAGTTTACTCTTGTCAATCCATTGTCATAAATCATATCAGTGCATATAATCTTTAGACCTGAGATAGCATAGTTATCTCGTATATAGGTAGTTTGAGTTTGATACTGCTTTCATACTTGTACTATGTATGGGTATATGGGCATTTGTTGGCTCCTACTAGTTATATATGGAGGTAGGTGTTAATCAAGATGGAATCTGTTCCTCTAAGTAAATAGAGATAAAATCCTATGTTCATTTAATTGTTCTTAATGTTTCAATTTCCTGGCAAGGACAGATAGATTTAATCAGAAAAGAGTTTTTGATGAGAAAATTTTTTTAATCAAGAACTGGAATTAAAAGAGAATATAATATTCATAGCAAATGGAGTTTAACATAAACCATGACTCTAGCTTGAGTTTGGATTTTGTAACAGAGAGATTCTAGTCCATGGTAACATATGATTATAGGTTCATTTAAAGTAAACCTTATTACTAATTAGGTGGCCATGGCATGCTATGCTTGGTGGTAACCATGGTTTATGAGGTGCATAAAATGATTCAGAGAAATCATTTATGGTAAGAAAAAGTTCTAATGATATTAAGAGTTGATATCATGTCTCATTGCCAATTAGTGATCAGCCTAGTAAGTCACACACATACACAAGTAATCACCTAATTAAATATGATTTAATTATTAATTAAAGAGTTTAATTGATTAATTAAATAGGTTTGGTTTGCAATTAGATTGCAAAATCCCTAGCATGACTTGAAACCAAATCTAGGTTATTGGATGTATAGTATAAGTTAAATTTATATTTAAAGTGTTTAAATATGAATTTAATTGATGAGAAATTAATTAATAGAGATTAATTAATTAATTTATATTTGATATAAATTGATTAGAAGAAGAGAAATAATTATTTCTGGTTGAGAACTCAAAATTAATACACAGGGGCATTTTGATCATTTCATAGGGTGACATGTGGCACCATGAGATGGTGATACATGGCATTAAACATAAGCTTGCCAAATGTCTTTTAATAATGTAATATGATTAAAATTAAGTTTAAATATAGGTTTGATACTTGGCACAATGTGATTGGGTCAATTAAACCTAGAACCAATCAGAGGGTGACATATGGTAAGGGTTTAATGTGTTGACCTTGCTATATAAGTGTTGTTATAAAAACAAAATAACACAACCAGTAGCTCCTCATCCTTAGTGCCACCACCAAAGAGTCTCCCTTCTCTTTCTCTTCATCTCTCATCTATTCCAAGAGATTAGCAAACAATCTCTTGAATTAAAAATACTAGAAATTATTTATAGTGTCTTGTTTACATCTTTAATCTCTTAAAAGGCAGAACTTGATTTTCTAATTAATAGAAAAAGCTTTAGAAGCTATTCAAGGGCTACCATAAGTGTTCTTGGTGTGGACAAGCTAAAGGGACAACATCTGGTGTCCTGAAGATGAATCTCAAAGGCGCAAATACACTGTAATGCATCAAGAGGTTAGTGTGTTTGTTCTTGATTTAATCTAGGGTTCTAAAATTAATTTGATTAATTCTAAAATCTAAAATGGCAAATACAGATCCAAAAAACATATTAAAAGTTTTTAATATATTGTTTATCATTGAAATCAAATAGATAAAAATAAATCTGGCATGATGCATGTAACCCTAGGTGAAAATTTTGAATTCAATGGTATAAACTTATATTTTTTTCACGCTTTTGCTCCTTCAATTGGTATCAGAGCCACTATATTTGCCATTTAGATTGTTCATTATATGATTTAATTCTGTGTTTTGATCATGAGATAATTTATCCATTGCTGGTTGCAATGGATGTGTGGCGGCATGCAAGAGAACACCTAATGGTGCGCGAGGTTTGTGGTTCCATGGGTAGCTCAAGGTTTGGCTTTTTAATTTGCAATTGTTGTATGATCTAAAAGCTCATCCTATGTCTAATTAAAATTTTTAATTAGAATTTTAATCACACAATTAAATTATGATTCAAATCAAAATTTTAAAATTTGTTTGAATGTGATTCAAATCTGAATTTTTAAAGTTGTTTGAATGTGATTCAAGTCTGAATTTTTAAAGTTGTTTGAATCATATTTAAATCTGATTTTTTAAAGTTGTTTGAATAATATTCAGGTTTGAATTTTTGAAAATTGTTTGAATATGATTCAAATCTGATTTTTTAAAAATTTTTTGAATGTGATTCAAATATGAATTTTTAAGGCTATTTGAATGTGATTCAAATCTGAATTTTTAAATTTATTTGAATCATATTTAAATCTGGATTTTTAAGTTGAACATGAGATATTCAATTTAATTTAAGTATGTATGTTTTATTTAATTGTTAAATAGTGATATGCATGATGGATGATCATGGACTATAAAAGACCAATGTAATTGGATTTAATTCTTTTATGTTTCTTTGGGATTGTAAATTAATTAATTTATTTTAATTTATTTTGGGCATGTATTATTAAGTTTATAATAATTTTTGGATTGTAATTTCATTTATTTAAGTTTTTGTAAATTCGCCTTGGTATGCCAAGGATTACTATGTATTGGATTGCAAGAAGATCAAGAAGGTCAAGAGCATTGGTGGGACTAGTGGGAGGAATTCAAGATCAAGTGTTGATTATGTACTCCTTTGGCAATTCTTGTAAAATGAATGAATGAAATGCACCTAGGAATACCTTGATTCAATTCTTGGTGGCTCAGAATTGAATCCCTTAGAAAGTCCATGATCATACCATATTTACTGCTTATCCATGAATGCATGAGATGTATGGGAATGTATGCACTATGTGATATATGCATGCTAAATGGATAATGTGCAAAGTGAGACCTTAATAGTAATTAGGATGACCCTAAAATCTTCCAAATAAATGATTAAGTTGGAAATACTATAATTAAAGTAATTATAACATGGGCCCTCCATTGGGGCAATTATTTTAAGAAATTTTAAATGGTTGTATAAGATGCAATTAATTTAAGAGATTTTCTTAAGAATAATTGTTAAGCATGAGATGTTGTAAATATGTAAATGGTTTGGTGGCCAATATTTGATGTACCTGAGGACATTAAAATTATTTGCATAATTACTGGCTCAATGGGATCAACTTAACTAATGCAAGATAAGTCAATAATGGATGTACCTGAGATTTTTAGCATTAGGGGCTAGGTAAAGGATTGAACCTCATATGAGATGTGATGGGCAAGGAGTTGCTCACTTATAGTTTATTATAATTCCAATAATGGATGTACCTGAGGATGATCAATAGAATTATAAGAATTCAATCACCCACTAGAAATCCATCCAACTAGAATTTCCATTTTCTACTTTGGAAGTGTAGGATTCGCTAAGTTAGTGGGAGGACCAATTTGAATAAAAGACCATAATCATTTTGGTTAATTACTTGATAATTTACTAATTAATCTGGTTATTTTTTTGCAGTTAATTTTCTAATAATAATGAGCACAGAATAATCACCACCATCTAATATCCTTGCAAGCATACTTGATCGCAATAGGTTGACAAGACCTAATCTCTTTGATTGGCTAAGAAATTTGAAACTTGTCCTGAACCTTAAACATATAGGATATGTTCTAGATTCAAATGTTCTTGGTCCCGTACCTCCAGAGGCCACTCATGAGGAACATTAAACTTTTGACAAGTGGAAGGAGCATGATATGAGAGCTAAGCGTTACATGCTTGCTTCTATGAGTAATGAGTTATAGAAGCAGCATGAGAACATGCAAAGTGCAAGTGAGATCCTCCTTCACCTACAAGAGTTGTATGGTGAGCACATTAGGAATGCTAGGTATGAGATATCTGTTCTGCATGAGGATGTTTGAGGGACAGAACGTTGGGGATCATGTCCAAAAGATGATTCGGCTGATTGAGCAGTTGGAACATCTCGACTTCAACATGGATTTCCAACTACAGACGGATTTGATCCTTCAGTCCCTTCCTGAGTCTTTTGAAAATTTTGTGACAAATTTCCATATGACTAAACAGGAATGCACCTTAGCTGGTTTACTCAACATGCTAGTTATTGCCCAGAAGAATATGCTGGGCAATAAAGGAAAGAGGTAGCTTTGATTGTATCTTCTTCTACTGGAAAGTCCAACAAGAAGAAGGGTAATAAGAAAAAGAAATCTCAGATTCCTGGTCCTTCGAAGAAAATAGCTGAACGGAAAGGGAAGACTAAAGCTGATGGAGGCAAAGGAAAGTGTTTCCACTGCCAAAAGGATGGGCACTAGAAAAGGAACTGCCCAGAGTATAGGAATCTAAAAAAATGCAATGCCATAGTGAAAATCAACTCAAGTTCAAAATATATTTGGCACTTAAGGTTATGTCATGTTGTAGAAGATAGGTTTACAAAACTGGAGAAAATGGGGATTTTATCCTCATTGGGCTCTGAGCCTACTTTAACTTGTGAATCTTGTCTTAAGGGAAAAATGACTAGATCACCCTTTGTTGGACAAGGGCTAAGAGCTAAAAATATTTTGGATCTAATACAGAGTGATGTATGTGGTCCATTTAAGGAAATGGCTAGAGGCGGTTTTCATTACTTTATTACCTTTACTGATGATAAATCAAGGTTTGGGTATTTGTATTTGATGAAATACAAACATGAATTCTTTGAAAAGTTCAAAGAATTTAAATCTGAAGTAGAAAATCAAACAGGAAAGAGTATTAAAGCTCTTCGATCAGATCGTGGAGGTGAATATTTGAGTGTTGAATTTGATGAATACTTGAGAGAGCACGGTATCGTTTCCCAGTTGACTCCTCCAGGAACGCCACAATTGAATAGTGTATCTGAAAGGAGAAATCGTACCTTATTGGATATGGTACGTAGTATGATGAGCTATACTGATATGCCAATCTCCTTTTGGGGATTTGCATTAGAATCAGCTTTGTATATTCTGAATAGGATTCTATCAAAATCAGTTTCTTCCACACCTTATGAGATATGGCATGGAAGAAAACCAAGTCTTAAGCATGTTAAGATTTGGGGTTGTCCAGCTTATATCAAAAAAGCTGAACACTGATAAATTCGAAACTAGATCAGAAAAGGGTCGATTTGTTGGATATCCAAAAGATAGTTTTGGATATTATTTTTATTTGCCTATATCACAAAAGGTTGTGGTGAGTAGAGATGCCACATTTCTTAAACAATAGTTTGTTCAAGAAGGAGGCAAAGGAAGGCAAATAGAGTTAGAATTGGAGAATTCTGACCAACCAATAAATTAGATGGATATAGATCCATCTAGTCAACCTACACCCATTGATGAAACATCTACAGCTATTCCTCATAGAACAACCAGGGAATCTCACCCACCAGTGAGATATGGTTTCCTTCATGAAGAAGAACAAGAGTTGTCTACTCATGAAGAAGTAGATCATGGAGATGATCCACTTACCTATGAAGAAGCTATATCAAATATAGACACTTTAAAATGGATTGATGCTATGAAATTCGAGATTGATTCCATGTATAAGAATCAAGTTTGGGATCTTGTTGACCCACCTGAAGGTATTGTACCTATAGGGAACAAATGGGTTTTCAAGAAGAAAATTGGTTCTGATGGAAAGGTAGAGACCTATAAGGCAAAGCTAGTAGCAAAAGGGTTTTGCGAAAGGCAAGGAATCGACTATGAGGAGACTTTCTTGCCTGTTGCCATGCTTAAATCAATTAGGATTTTATTAGCAATAGCTGCATACTATGATTATGAGATTTGGCAGATGGATGTCAAAACAGCTTTTCTCAATAGATACATTGAAGAAAACATTTTCATGGAACAACCTAGGGGTTTTGAACCCCAAGATGGTTCCAAGGTATGCAAGCTAAAGCGATCCATTTATGGGTTGAAGCAAGCTTCGAGGAGTTGGAACATCCGTTTTAATAAAGCCATTAAATCCTTTGGTTTTATCAAAAAAGAGGATGAGCCATGTGTATATAAGAAGGTTAGTGATAGTGCTATCACTTTCCTTGTCTTATATGTGGATGACATACTATTAATGGGTAATGACATAGTGTCACACCCCGGCTTAGTGGGCCCTAGCTCAAGCCCTTCTATGGGTGGCCATCTTGCCAGCGTACCCCTCTAGAGGCCGGCGATGCAACTCAAATTGGTACTGTCCGCTTTGGTGGAGTTCAATCCCTTCGCCCTGCAGAGCTAGGATTCGAACCCATATCACCTCACGGATTTGCTTCGCCTCTTACCAATTGAGCTGCACAATTGGTAAGAGGCGAAGCAAACCCGTGAGGTGATATGGGTTCGAATCCTAGCTCTGCAGGGCGAAGGGATTGAACTCCACCAAAGCGGACAGTATCGATTTGAGTTGCATCGCCGGCCTCTAGAGGGGTACGCTGGCAAGATGGCCACCCATAGAGGGGCTTGAGCTGGGGCCCACTAAGCCGGGGTGTGACACATAGGTTTGTTGAGAACTATAAAGGTATGGTTGTCAAATACATTCTCCATGAAAGACTTGGGGGAGGCAACCTATATTCTTGGGATTCACATCTATAGAGATAGAGTGAAAAGAATAATTGGTTTATCCCAAAGTCTATACTTCGAAAAGGTGTTAAAGAGGTTTAACATGCTTAATTCCAAGAGAGGATTGTTAACAGTGAGACATGGTATCCACCTTGCTAAAGAGATGTCTCCAAAGACACCAGAAGAAAGAGATAAAATGGCCAGGATTCCATATGCTTCGGCAATTGGAAGTTTAATGTATGCAATGTTGTGTACTAGGCTAGATATCGCATATGCTATTATTGACTAGCAGGTATCAATCCAATTCAGGTTTGGAACATTGGATAGCTGTTAAGAATATCCTTAAGTACTTAAGAAGAACTAAGGATTTATTCTTGATCTATGGAGGTGGAAACTTGCAATTGGATGGTTATACTGATTCTGATTTCCAATCAGATATTGATGATAGAAAGTCTACCTCTGGATATGTGTTCATTTGTAATGGAGGTGCAGTTAGTTGGAAGAGTTCCAAACAGAGCACGACTGCAGATTTGACTACCGAGGTTGAGTATATTGCTGCATCAGATGTTGCAAAGGAAGCTGTTTGGATAAAGAATTTCGTTAAAGAACTTACAGTAGTTCCTTACATTGAGTCAGCAGTTCCACTACACTGTGACAACAATGGAGCAGTTATACAGGCTAAGGAACCAAGGTCTCACCAAAAATCCAAACACATAGAAAGGCGCTACCACATTATCAGAGAAATAGTTGGACGAGGCGATGTAGCCATGCAGAAAATAGAATCAGCTGAAAATCTAGCTGATCCTTTCACTAAGCCTATGTCACAGACTCAACTAGACCAACATTTTGAGAAGATGGGTCTAAGATATTGTAATGAATGGCTCTAGTACTAGTGGAAGATTGTTAGTAGTATGCCCTAGAGCATATCATTTAGTATGTATCTTGTACATGTTTTTATTAATAAAAGGGCATTTCCACTTTTCCATTTACATAATATATTTATGTGTAATAGAAAAGGTCCATTGATATTTTGTTAGAAATTCTATTCCTAAGTTGTTAAGAATATGAGTGATAGTATTTCTAGCACAAAGTATCATAAATAGGTTCACAATCGAGGATACTTCATAATAAGAACATAACTTAACCAGAAAGATTGTATTCATGTTTGTTCCCAAGTTATTTATATGAGATATAAATAAGATGGAATGGTGAGTCTCATGCCATATGACATGATAGGTACTTATAAATGATAAGTAGGCCGAACCAGTGACACTTATGACAAGCACATGGAGTTTACTCTTGTCAATGCATTGTTATAAATCATATCAGCGCATATAATCTTTAGACCTGAGATAGCGCAGTTATCTTGTATATAGGTAGTTTGAGTTTGATACTGCTTTCATACTTGTACTATGTATGGGTATATGGGCATTTGGTGGCTCCTACTAGTTATATATGGAGGTAGGTGTTAATCGAGATGGAATCTGTTCCTCTAAGTAAATAGAGATAAAATCCTATGTTCATTTAATTGTTCTTGATATTTCAAGTTCCTGGCAAGGACAGATAGATTTAATCAGAAAAGAGTTTTTGATAAGAAAATCTTTTGAATCAAGAACTGGAATTAAAAGAGAACACAGTATTCATAGCAAATGGAGTTTGACATAAACCATGACTCTAACTTTAGTTGGGATTTTATAACAGAGAGATTCTAGTGCATGGTAATATATGATTATAGGTTCATTTAAGGTAAACCTTATTACTGATTGAGTGGCCATGGCATGCTAGGCTAGGTGTTATCCATGGTCTATGAGGTGCATAAAATGATTTAGAGAAATCATTTATGATAAGAAAGTGTTCTAATGATATTAAGAGTTGATATCATGTCTCATTGCCAATTAGTGATCAGCCTACTAAGTCACACACATACACAAGTAATCACCTAATTAAATATGATTTAATTATTAATTAAAAGTTTAATTGATTAATTAAATAGGTTTGGTTTGCAATTAGATTGCAAAGTCCCTAGCATGACTTGAAACCAAATCTAGGTTATTGGATATACAATATAAGTTAAATTTATATTTAAAGTGTTTAAATATGAATTTAATTGATGAGAAATTAATTAATAGAGATTAATTAATTAATTTATATTTGATATAAATTGATTAGAAGAAGAGAAATAATTATTTTGGGTTGATAACTCAAAATTAAGACACAGGGGCATTTTGGTCATTTCACAGGGTGACATGTGGCACCATGAGATGGTGACACATGGCATTACACATAAGCTTTCCAAATGTCTTTTAATCATGTAAGATGATTAAAATTAAGATTAAATATAGGTTTAACACTTGGCACAATGTGATTGGGTCAACCCTAGAACCAATCAGAGGGTGACATGTGGCAAGGGTTTAATGTGTTGACCTAACTATATAAGTGTTGTTATAAAAAAAAAAATAATAACACAACCAGCAGCTCCTCATCCTTGATGCTACCACCCAAGAGTCTCCCTTCTCTTTCTCTTCATCTCTCATCTATTCCAAGAGATTAGCAAATAATCTCTTGAATTAAAAATACTAGAAATTATTTCTAGTGTTCTGTTTACATCTTTAATCTCTTAAAAGGCAAAACTTGATTTTCTAATTAATAGAAAAAGCTTTACAAGCTATTCAAGGGCTGCCATAGGTGTTCTTGGTGTGGACAAGCTAGAGGAACAACATCTGGTGTCCTGAAAACGAATCTCAAAGGCGCAAATACATTACAGTGCATCAAGAGGTTAGTGTGTTTTTTCTTGATTTAATTTAGGGTTCTAAAATTAATCTGATTAATTCTAAAATCTTAAATGGCAAATATAGATCCAAAAAACATATTAAAAGTATTTTAATATGTTGTTTATCATTGAAATCAAATAGATAAAAATAAATCATGCATGATGCATGTGACCCTAGCTGAAAATTTTGAATTTAATGGTATAAACTTGTGTTTTTTTCACGCTTCTGCTCCTTCACATATTGTCTTCCATGTGTCCTTGTTAAGATGGTACAAATCTGACCCATCTCATGTTCTATCAGTTGAAGAGATTGAGGTAAATCTAGACCTCTCATATGAGGAAGAACTTATAGGGATTATGGCGTATGAGGTGAAACAACTGAGGAATAAACAGATACCCTTGGTGAAAGTGCTGTGGAACCATCATACAGGCCAGAAAGCTACTTGGGAATGTGAAGAGGACATGAGGAGACAGCACCCATAGCTGTTCAGAGACTGATGCCAAGTAAAATTTCGAGACGAAATTTATTTAGGGGGGCGGGGGGGGGGGGGGGGAGAGAGAGAGAGAGAGAGAGAGAGAGAATTGTAACACTCCTATGTTTGGTAGTGTGTTCTACTGTCCCAGTGACCAGTGTCTGTCCGGACAGCTAGGATGCGTAGAACTACTACATTTAAATGTTAGTGGGGAGACATAAAATAATAAAACACAAGAAAGGAAAATACAAGGAAAACAAAGGAAAAATAATAGCAACGAAATGTAACCAAGTTAAACGAGCCGAAAACCATAGCGATGGGTGACCGCATCGGGAAGTTGCGGTGTGGACCGTTGACTAGCCCTGGACTGCGGGAAACCCTAAAAGGTATTTTTAAGACTTAAATAAACATCTATTGAAGTATAAATGTCATTAGAAATATCAAAGAAAAATTAATTAATTAATACAAAGAAAAACGAGAAATTGAGAAAACGATAAAACTCGGTGTTACCGAAAAATTGGGAATGCAACCCGAATAGGGGCATTGTGGTCAATTGACATCCCGAGTTTCCTTTCGACCTAAATGTCCATTAAAAATAAATTATATTAAACCTTAAAAATATCATGAAAATTAAAATGGTGGTACATAATCTAAATAGCAAAATATATGAGGAAAATGTGGGAAATTGGAAACTTGGACTAATTTAATACTTTAATCCAAGTTAGTGCTCCACTAACTCATAAATTGGGACACCTTTATTAACCATTTGGGATAGAAAATGCCATCATCTTCAACCACCTCTCATTTAGCCGAATTGATCCACCACGAAAACTCCATTGCCGCACCATTTTCCAAGCTTCATGCACCTCCATTTAAGCCCTCCTTTCCACTAGTTTTCTTCATTAATCTTTGCCTACACACCGTGGGCAGTAGTTTGGGAGAAAGAAGGGAGAGATTTGAAGGAGTTTTGACGAGCTCCACTTGAGGTACATGTTCATTTCTTCATCCTTTCTCCATTAAAGCTTGTGTGGGTGTTGTGGTGAATGGATTTATGGAAGGAAAGTTGAAGTTTGGTGAGTTATGATGATGCTCCATTTTGGTAGCCATGTAACTTCATATTGTATGGCTTGCTTGTGCATGTAAATGATAGTTTGAGATGTTGAATTAAATGTTTAATTGTATTGAAGTTAAATTCAATGTGTGAAGTTGAATGTTAAGCTTGAAAAGTGAAAATGGAGGTTGATGTGTATGTAAAATTTTTGGGCAGCCTCAAAATGGAAATTTGTAATGTTCAAATTCGTGAAATGTTGTTGAAATATTGTACAAAAATTTGGCAGCATATATGTGTGTGGAATAGTAGTGATAGGCATGTAATTTGATGATGGAAGTTTGTGTGATGATTAGAAGTATTTATGCGTATACATTATTGGAATTGAACTTTGTGAATGGTAAATGCATTTGGTGTATTTGAAGTGGTTATATTCTGTCCAAGTTGACCTATAATGTAGAGAATGGAATGGTTTTGGTTAGTGCCAAATGCAGAATTTGGTGGGAAAATGAAGATGTAATTAGTAAACTTGTGTTTGGTTTGGTGTTTGAAAAGGATGTAGAGGGCAGTGTGCAAATGGACCTATAACCCTAAGCGTGTGGCTTCAATTGGTATGAGGCAAATTGGACGTGAAACTAGGCACAAAATGTGCCAACTTTCATGAAGAAAGTCTACCTAAATTCTGTCCAGAAAGTGACTTGAAAAATGACCAAATCCGGATTAGTGACTTGGAAGCCTGAAAATTGACCATTTGGGCAGCAGTTAGTGTTTTGACCATAACTTACTCAAAATAGGTCCAAATGACCTAAAATTTTACCATGAATAGTTTAGACATAGATCTACAATTATTATGAAGACACCAAAGCCTAGAAATGGCAAGAACCAAGCCAAATAGCTTGTACAAGTTCAGGTACCAAAACTGACGGAACCAAAAGTGACCTAAAAATGACCTAAGCCTACCATTTTAGTACATTCTATCCAGCATTGGAAAATTGATCATATCTTGGTCTACACAACTCAGAATGACCTGAAATTTTGCCCCGCGTGCACTAAGACATAGACCTACAAGTTCGTAGTTTGGACCAAAACTCGAAAACTGACAGAACTAGGTTGTCTGACTAGGTCAAAATAGTACACCAAAATCCGGTAAATTGCAATAAAATGCAATACACTTAAAAATGAAATTGATAACATATACCAACACTAAAGGGCTCTAAAATGTGACATATTGGTAGCATTGGAATTGACTCACTTAGAGTGCATGTCACACCCTACCCCTCTGTAAGGCATAACATGATCCCGTAGTATACCTAATGAATTACCAACTTCACCTACTGATAACCCATTAAATACACTACAAGGGATTTTCAAAAACTTTTCTTACTTCTTTTACAGTGGTGAGCACTATTTACAGGTGTTAAAAATCTTTTTGAACTGAAGTGATAGAACTAACACATTTGAATTATTTGGAATTTCTGTAAAAATTTTTGGCAGAGTGCCATCTATATTTTGGATAAAACAGTTCTTCAAAAACTTGTAAAAAACACTTCAATATTTTTCTCAATCTCAAACTCTAGCATAATTCAACACAAATCCACAATAATTTTTCAAAGACTGAGATACAAGAAATATAATACAATTTTTACAAGTCCAAATAACTCATAATTTATTTTACAACTTTAATTTACAATTTTAATTTACAACTGCTTAAAACCAAGAACACTATATACATACAGTGAACATATATTACAATATAAAATGCAGAATATGGTATACTCAATATACCCGATGATTTCTCGCTGAATGTACTAGCAGCTTAGTCTGCTGCCTTGTCAGTCTGTCTACCTGCAATAGCAATGAAAAGCTATCGCTGAGTAAAATTTACTTAATGGTGCACAATAACAATTTGAAATGCGATATATAAATCTTTTATTGACAGTTCACAAATCAAATGATTCACAATTCCATTTCACAATTTACAAAATTCACCTAACACAAATTTGATCAAGTAATTGAATAATACCATTTTACAAATCAATAACACAATTCGATCAAATAACTGAATAATACCGTTTTACAAATCAATAACACAATTCGATCAAATAAATGAATAATACCATTTTGCAAATCATTAACACAATTCGATCAAATAACTGAATAATACAATGTTGCCAATCGATAACATAATTTAGGACATGACACAATTTTTCCACACATGCCGTGTTGTACACCACGACAAGACACACTCACCCCAATAATCGAAATCAATGAGGGATGAAGCTAGCTGAATAATGAGTACTCATCCACACTCACCTCAGACTGGCAAGTCAAAGAGGGAGGAACATAATCACACTCACCCCAGACTGATAAGTCAAAGAGGGAGGAATATATCAACAGTGTCATGCCAAATGTGAATCAAAACAATTTCAAATCACAATATTTCATACAAACCATAAATCACATTTTATCTCAAAATTTCCATTTGCAAAGTTGGCAATACAATAAGTTCCAAATAATATTCCCAAAACCAAAGTAATCAAAAATTATTCATTAACTCATTTCTCTACATAAATTTGCTAGTAAAAGCAGTGAATATAAAAGCATTGTGCACAGATACAATTTAAAACTATAATGTTGAATTAAAAATTTTTAAGTAGAAAATGAGAAGTCAAACTTATTGTGCACAAACACAATTTCAAATAATAACATAGAAATAATCATAATTTATTTCAATTGAAAAATTCAAAAGAAATACTTATTATGCACAAACCTCTGATAACTGTCTCTTGGCTCTGACTCAGTGTTTCCTTCCCCTTCCCTGAGTCTTTGCTAACTGAGAAACACAATTTGAAGTGTTTCAGTACTTAATTAAACTGTCTCTAACGATAATGTTTGATAAATAATTCACTGAATGCTATTATTTGCATAATCAACCTAATATGTCGACCCTCGATGCATTCTAGGTAAATTAGGTTTTAATGTTACTAACATGTCACATTCGATAGTCTTTTAGGGTTGGTACATTTTACCAAGTTCATTTCCATGTATACCACATTTTCTTGCAATTTGCTGGATTCTGGGATACTAGTTTGACCTAGCCGGATGACCTAGTTCCCTCGATTTTCGGGTTTCCATCAAAACTACAAACTTGTAGATCTATGTCTTATGGAACGCGGGGTAAAATTTCAGGTCATTCCGAGTTATGTAGACCAAGTTATGGTCATTTTACTGTTGCTGGTCAACTTGCACCAAAATTGGTCACTTTAGGTCACCTAAGGTCATTTTAGGTCATTTTAGGTTCGGCCAGTTTTTGGACCCGAACTTGTGCAAGCTGTTTTACTTACTTATGGTCATTTCTGGGCTTTGGTGTCTTCATAAGACTTGTAGATATGGGTCTTAACTATTCATGGTTAAAATTTCAGGTCAATTGGACCTGTTTTGATTGAGTTATGGCCTAAATACTAACTGCTGCCCAAATGGTCAATTTTCAGGCCTCATTTGCACTTAATCCGGATTTGGTCATTTTTCAAGCTACCTTGCAAGAAGAATTTTGGTAAGATTTCTTCATGAAAGTTGGCACATTTTGTGCCTAGTTTCACCTCCAATTGGTCTCATACCAATTGGAGCCACACAATTAAAGTTATAGGCCCAAAATACAAACTGCCTTATTTCAATTCTTGCATACATATCAAACATCACTTTTAACACTCAGCAAACTTAACATTCAAACTAATTCTGGTTGTACCATGACCTAAACATAATTCACAACACATTATAGGTTATTTTGGCAGCTTACAATTACATTCAATGTGCACCAACAAGTGCAGAATTTGCCCAACTCAATTTACAATAATTTAACTCCATAACCAAGCTCAGTCACATGTCCAACCTTCACATCACTATACATACATTCAAACTGCCATAACAACCAACACATTTTAACATCATTATTCCATAAACCAAGCATGAATTCCAGCATTCTTCAAGAGTTAACAAACTGCCACAATGGTACACTTACATTCCATTACTTTCCAAGCTTTAAATCTCATTTTACATTTACATATACTAAGTATACATTACCCAAACAATTTCCTACACAATATACATTTAATCAATCATTTAATTCACCATTTACAAGCACAAATAACCTGCCTTCAAGGTGCTTCCATGGCTGCCAAAAGTGCACATTCCCATTCAACATTAAAACTCAAAAATTTCTCCATAAATCAAACACCCATAATATCCTTACAAACTTTAACAAAGCAATAATAAAAAATACAAACTTACCACTTTGGAAATTCTTCAAAACCTGTCCAAAACTTGGTTTTCTTGTTGCCTATCTACTGCCCATGGTGTGGTGGTTACTTTTAGTGAAGAAACCCTAACCACTTGAAGCTTGGATCATGGATGCATGAAGCTCACAAATGGGACAACAATGGTGGTTTGGGAGAAAAGTTGGATTCGGCAAAGTGAGGATTTGAGAGGAATAAGAAGACATTAGTGGAGTAATCTGCCCACTTAGTGAATTTTTAATTCCCATAGTGCTCCACTCATGCTAGGATAATCATTTAATAAGTTTTAAGTGATAATTACTCCATTTACACTCCATTTTTGCTATTTGCATTAGGTACCCCTAAATTAATTTTTCATTATATTTTTCAAGTGTAATATTATTTATTTTTAATGGAAATTTAGGTCAAAAGACAACTTGGGATGTCAAATGACCACAATGCCCCTGTTCGGGTTGCATTCCCAATTTTTTGGTAAAACTGGGTTTTGTCCGTTTTTCGATTTCTCACTTTTCTTTGTACTAATTAATTAATTTTTCTTTGATATTTCTAATGATATTTATACTTCAATTGATGTCTCTTTAAGTCCTAAAAATATTTTTCAGGGTTCCCCGTGGTCCAGGGCTAGTCAACGGTCCACGCCGTGACTTCCCCATGCGGTCACCCATCGCTACGGTTCTCAGCTCGCTTAACTTAGTTGCATTTCTTTACTATTATTTTTCCTTTATTTTTCTTGTATTTTCTTTTTCTTGTATTTCATTATTTAATGTCTCCTTACTCATATCGAAGTGTAGTTCTAGGCATTCTAGCTGTCCGGACAACACTGGTCACCGAAACAGTAGAACGCACTACCAAACTTAGGGTGTTACAATTCTCCCCCCCTTAAAATAAATTTCATCCACGAAATTTTACCCAATAGTCATCTTACAATAGTCATACATTTATTTTTTTCCTTTTTATACGATCGTATAATCTTCTTTTCCTCAAATTTGTGTAAGACTTTTAACAATCTAATACAACGTTTAATTTTTTTGGATAACACCAATCTCCTCTTACTATTGTGCTGTCTAATATTTCGGTTCATGTTCCTTCTTGAATGACCCTTGAGGTCATGTTAGAATCATTTATCTAGTCATTGGTCCTCTGACCATTCTAGTCCATAGTCTTCCTCACATTCGTAACATTTCTTTGTTATATTTGAACTAACTGTTCAAATTTTTACTTCCATAACTCTTTTTATCTGTCAATATTCTATAACTTACTTTCTTTTGTACTGAACTATAACCTTTCGATATTCTAACCTTTGAGTTTTAGATCCCTAAGTAGGATTTTCAAACTTATTTCTAACAATTAAATTCTGTCATGGCATAACTATACCAAAATAGATGCCGTTGGCAACTATTCTTATCTAGGTGTACTATCGGGTAGTATGTAGCTTTACACAATAATCTCAAGTCAGTACTGTAATCTGCAGCTTACAGTATAAACATCAAGAACATTGCATAGTTACTACGATACATCCCAATAGATCAAATTTTCCTATCTTTTATCCTTTTCGAATTTACTAATATCCCGAACTTATTATGATTACAATATCCATTAACAATTACTAACAGTGAAATCCTTGCCCTCATCTAGAGCAATTCCATTACTGCATCTTACTTTTACGTCCTCTTGCCTTACATTAAGTAGGCTCGCCAATTAGCTTTATAATTTATGGTGTGTTAGAAAATACTTTTTGCCAATAAATTCTTTCAAAACTAATTTCACTTATTATCACAATCCTTATTTTAAAGGGCTAATCACTAATGCATCAAAATTTATTCCCCTGTAAAGGAATAACAATAGAATATATAGTTCTAACACTAACATAAAAGTATGCAAACCCCAGGTCAAACAATACATATATATATCTTAGTTACTATTTGAGAAAGTACCAGAAATAATATCAAAAGTCTAAGCCTCTTCTCTCTGCCGTATAGCGTATACTCCAGCTGGAGCATCACCCTATTCTGGCTGATTCACAGTACTCTGACTTCTAAGTGTACTACCCCTACCTCTACCTTTGCCTCTACTAACTGATGGTGAACTCTTTGGGGTAGAAACTTGGGTTTATCCCTTTGGTGTAGTAAATGATCCAGAACGACCTGGATTTACACAATCCCTAGCAAAATGGCTAGTCTCTCCACAGTTAAAACATGCTCCTACGGCTCTATAACATACCCCACTATGTGGTTTACCACAAGTTTCACAAAGTCGATCTGACAGCGCATTCCTGGGTTTCTGTTGAGTTTGCTGATCGGATTGAGGTGGTTTCTGTCCAGAAGATCTATCTCTACCGGACTTCTTACTATCTCTGTTGTATCCCCCAAAGTTTTTCCTCTTTCTAGTAAGACCACTAGAACTCTGTTCTACTGACTTTCCCTCTTTTTCTGTCTTCTCTGATTTCTTTTTCTCAGAAGCTGCTTCAGATTCAATTCTTTCTAATTCTAGTGCTTGAGAAATAAGTTCAGAGAAGTTGTTATGTTTGAATCCGACCACTTGCAATCTGATACTAGGCTTCAAGCCGGTTTCAAACCTCTTACATCTCTCCCTACTGGTAGAAAGTAGACTTACTGCATAATGGCTCAGGCGGAAAAATTCCCTTTCATATTCAGCCACCGATCTACTCCCCTGTTTCAGACTTAGGAACTCTTGCAGTTTCTGATCTACATAAGCATCAGGGACATATTTTTGTCTGAATTCCCTGAGAAAGTCACTCCAGGTTAGCACTGCAGGTTCTACCAAACTGTGGGGAATGGTTTTCCACCAGTCATACGCATCCCCCTGTAGCAAAGATGCTGAGTATTCAAATCGATCTCTCCTGCATGCGGTCTGGTTTCTTGAATACCCTATCCATCCTTTCTAACCACTGTTCTGCCTCTAGAGGATCTACTATCCCCTTGAACTCTGTAGCCCCATATTTCATCAATTTGTCATATTGTCTAGCAGAAGACTGTGGTTGTACCACTGGTGTCTGTATTGGGGCTTGAGTAGGCACATTACTAGCCATTTGTTAGAACATTGCAGCCATCTGTGGCCGAAGTGAGGAAGCTGCGATGCTGCGGTGGTCTTCTTTGAACCACTGACATTATGTAGGGCTGGGGCATCCCCTTGCACCTCAGCCTCTATAGATTGATCGACTGAACGATCACCCTCTTCCATAGTCAATGTGAGGATCTTAGACCTCCTAAACAAATAACACAAGGAGATTTCCTCCTGTTAGTGCATATTTATAATGTAATGTACTGTATGTATTAAACAATGATATTGAGCAGTTGTACTATGAAGAAAGAATATTCAAGTAACATGTGAAAACAAAATTTAAAAAACTAGCTCTGATACCACTAAAACATGTCACACCCTACTCCTCTGTAAGGCATAACATGATCCCGTAGTATACCTAATGAATTACCAACTTCGCCTACTGATAACCCATTAAATACACTACAAGGGATTTTCAAAAACTTTTCTTACTTCTTTTACAGTGGTGAGCTCTATTTACAGGTGTTAAAAACCTTTTTGAACTGAAGTGATAGAACTAACACATTTGAATTATTTGGAATTTCTGTAAAAATTTTTAGCAGAGTGCCATCTATATTTTGGATAAAACAGTTCTTCAAAAACCTGTAAAAAGCACTTCAATATTTTTCTCAATCTCAAACTCTAGCATAATTCAACACAAATCCACAATAATTTTTCAAAGACTGAGATACAAGAAATATAATATAATTTTTACAAGTCCAAATAACTCATAATTTATTTTACAACTTTAATTTACAATTTTAATTTACAACTGCTCAAAACCAAGAACACTATATACATACAGTGAACATACATTACAATATAAAATGCAGAATATGGTATACTCAATATACCCGATGATTTCTCGCTGAATGTACTAGCAGCCTAGTCTGCTGCCCTGTCAGTCTGTCTACCTGCGACAGCATTGAAAAGCTATCGCTTAGTAAAATTTACTCAGTGATGCGCAATAACAATTTGAAATGTGATATATAAATCTTTTATTGACAGTTCACAAATTAAATGATTCACAATTCCATTTCACAATTTATAAAATTCACCTAACACAAATTTGATCAAGTAATTGAATAATACCGTTTTGCAAATCAATAGCACAATTCGATCAAATAACTGAATAATACCGTTTTGTAAATCAATAACACAGTTCGATCAAATAACTGAATAATACCGTTTTGCAAATCAATAACATAATTCGATCAAATAACTGAATAATACCGTTTTGTAAATCAATAACACAATTCGATCAAATAACTGAATAATACAATGTTGCCAATCAATAACATAATTTAGGCCATGACACAATTTTTCCACACATGCCGTGTTGTACACCACGACAAGACACACTCACCCCAATAATTGAAATCAATGAGGGAGGAAGTTAGCTAAATAATGAGTACTCATCCACACTCACCTCAGACTGGCAAGTCAAAGAGGGAGGAACATAATCACACTCACCCCAGACTGATAAGTCAAAGAGGGAGGAATATATCATTAGTGTCATGCCAAATGTGAATCAAAACAATTTCAAATCACAATATTTCATACAAACCGTAAATCACATTTTATCTCAAAATTTCCATTTGCAAAGTTGGCAATACAATAAGTTCCAAATAATATTCCCAAAACCAAAGTAATAAAAAAATATTCATTAACTCATTTCTCTACATAAATTTGCTAGTAAAAGCAGTGAATATAAAAATATTGTGCACGGCTACAATTTAAAACTATAATGTTGAATTAAAAATTTTTAAGTAGAAAATGAGAAGTCAAGCTTATTGTGCACAAACACAATTTAAAATAATAACATAGAAATAATCATAATTTATTTCAATTGAAAAATTCGAAAGAAATATTTATTATGCACAAACCTCTGATAACTGTCTCTTGGCTCTGACTCAGTGTTTTCTTCCCCTTCCCTGAGTCTTTGCTAACTGAGAAACACAATTTGAAGTGTTTCAGTACTTAATTAAACTGTCTCTAACTATAATGTTTGATAAATAATTCACTGAATGATATTATTTGCTTAATCAACCTAATATGTCGACCCTCGATGCATTCAAGGTAAATTAGGTTTTAATGTTACTAACATGTCACATTCGATAGTCTTTTAGGGTTGGTACATTTTACCAAGTTCATTTCCGTGTATACCACATTTTCTTGCAATTTGCTGGATTCCGGGATACTAGTTTGACCTAGCCGGACGACCCAGTTCCCTCGGTTTTCGGGTTTCGGTCAAAACTACAAACTTATAGATTATCTTATGGAACGCGGGACAAAATTTCAGGTCATTCCGAGTTATGTAGACTAAGTTATGGTCATTTTACTGTTGCTGGTCAACTTGCACCAAAATTGGTCACTTTAGGTCACTTTAGGTCATTTTAGGTCATTTTAGGTTCTGCCAGTTTTTGGACCCAAACTTATGCAAGCTGTTTGACTTACTTATGGTCATTTCTGGGCTTTGGTGTCTTCATAAGACTTGTAGATATGGGTCTTAACTATTCATGGTTAAAATTTCAGGTCAATTGGACCTGTTTTGAGTGAGTTATGGCCTAAACACTTACTGCTGCCAAAATGGTCAATTTTCAGGCCTCATTTGCACTTAATCTGGATTTGGTCATTTTTCAAGCTACCTTGCAAGCAGAATTTTGGTAAGCTTTCTTTATGAAAGTTCGCACATTTTGTGCCTAGTTTCACCTCCAATTGGTCTCATACCAATTAGAGCCACACAATTAAAGTTATAGGCCTAAAATACAAACTGCCTTATTGCAATTCTTGCATACATATCAAACATCACTTTTAACACTCACCAAACTTAACATTCAAACTAATTCTGGTTGTACCATGACCTAAACATAATTCACAACACATTATAGGTCATTTTGGCAGCTTACAATTACATTCAATGTGCACCAACAAGTGCAGAATTTGCCCAACTCAATTTACAACAATTTAACTCCATAACCAAGCTCATTCACATGTCCAACCTTCACACCACTATACATACATTCAAACTGCCATAACAACCAACACATTTTAACATCATTATTCCATAAACCAAGCATGAATTCCAGCATTCTTCAAGAGTTAACATACTGCCACAATGGTACACTTACATTCCATTATTTTCCAAGCTTTAAATCTCATTTTACATTTACATATACTAAGTATACATTACCCAAACAATTTCCTACACAATATACATTTAATCAATCATTTAATTCACCATTTACAAGCACAAATAACCTGCCTTCAAGGTGCTTCCATGGCTGCCAAAAGTGCACATTCCCATTCAACATTAAAACTAAAAAATTTCTCCATAAATCAAACACCCATAATATCCTTACAAACTTTAACAAAGCAATAATAAAAAATACAAACTTACCACTTTGGAAATTCTTCAAAACCTATCCAAAACTTGGTTTTCTTGTTGCCTATCTACTGCCCATGGTGTGGTGGTTACTTTTAGTGAAGAAACCCTAACCACTTGAAGCTTGGATCATGGATGCATGAAGCTCACAAATGGGACAACAATGGTGGTTTGGGAGAAAAGTTGGATTCGGCAAAGTGAGGATTTGAGAGGAAGAAGAAGACATTAGTGGAGTAATCTGCCCACTTAGTGAATTTTTAATTCCCATAGTACTCCACTCATGCTAGGATAATCATTTAATAAGTTTTAAGTGATAATTACTCCATTTACACTCCATTTTTGCTATTTACATTAGGTACCCCTAAATTAATTTTTCATTATATTTTTCAAGTGTAATATTATTTATTTTTAATGGGCATTTAGGTCAAATGACAACTCGGGATGTCAAATGACCACAATGCCCCTGTTCGGGTTGCATTCCCAATTTTTCGATAAAACCGGGTTTTGTCCGTTTTTTGATTTCTCACTTTTCTTTGCACTAATTAATTAATTTTTCTTTGATATTTCTAATGATATTTATACTTCAATTGATGTCTCTTTAAGTCCTAAAAATATTTTTCAGGGTTCCCCGCTGTCCAGGGCTAGTCAACGGTCCACGCCGTGACTTCCCCATGCGGTCACCCATCGCTAGGGTTCTCGGCTCGCTTAACTTTGTTGCATTTCTTTACTATTATTTTTCCTTTATTTTTCTTGTATTTTCTTTTATTGTATTTCATTATTTAATGTCTCCTCACTCATATCGAAGTGTAGTTCTAGGCATTCTAGCTGTCCGGACAACACTGGTCACCGGAACAGTAGAACGCACTACTGAACTTAGGAGTGTTACAGTGCATCAAGGGTCAACATTATAAGTTGACTAATGAAATAAATTGAAGGGAATAGTACCAAGAAAATTTAGTACCGAATTCATTGAGTACCGAAACACTTTAAATTGTGTGTTTCAGTTGATAAAGATGTTGAGAAGCATAAAGAACATTGAGTTAAGGCTTAGGAGACACTCAAATCAGGTTTGTGCACAACTAGTTTTTAACTGATTTTGTTCTGAATATTTCATATGATTAAATGACATATTTTTCTTATGTATTATGTTTAACAAGCATTGGATTTAATTCAATGATTATTGAAATTGTTATAGTATGTATGAATTTAGCTTTGTGAAATGGTATTTCCACAAGTATTAAGCATAGTTGTGAATTGAATAAATTATATTTTGGAAAATTGTGATAGAACATGTTTTGAATTGTGATGGGCAATTTGCATGGAAAAATGCAAAGTTATGATTTGAATCGTGATGAGCATAAAAATTATTGGATATTGGAATTGACTTTGAATCGAATTGTATTGTGATTTATGCTCACTAAAAGGATTGTGATATTGTTTTATATCTCACTATAGATGCTTGACTAGGTTATTATCCGTCTCTCTCATTTGTTGAAAAGACAATGGAGTTAGTTGTTTTTTGATTACTATGGTACGTGCACAAGCTTAGATTCTCCTCTTATTAGAGGTTAGATCTAAGTTTTATGTTATGGCCTTTTCGGAAGATTCATTATTGTGATGTGTACTGTACACGATGATTCGACCTCCCTGACCATAGGGAGTTAGAATCTGATTCCATCTCCCCAACCATAAGGAGTTAGAATCACCACGAAAATGGCCCTTGCGAATTAGTCTTGCATAGTTAGTGAGATAAAGAATGGTTTTTGAATAGTAAGAATTGTGATTTCAATTATGATTTATGCATAATTGATTTTGTTGGAATTACCTTAAATGGTTAGTTATGATTTGATAAACTGAATTTCGTGATCAAAGTCATTTTATACAAATGATTTATATTATTGGTAATGAATATTTTGAGTTTTGGAATTTGATGAGTATCCAGATTTCCAAATTATTTGCTGTAATTTTTGTTAAGGTATATTGTACTATGTTTTAAATTATAGCTGTGCACCACTGAGTTCACCACTCAGCGATAGCTTTGTATACTATCGCAGGTGAAAAGAGCATAGAGCAGTTGAGTAAGCTTCTTTGAAGACACATTCAGATCAGCTCCAGGTATATCATAGGTATACCCATGTACATAAGTTTGATGTATGCATGTAATAATATGTATATAAATTATGTGAGTAGTTGTATAAAAACTCTTGTAAAATATTTTGGTATGTAATTAAATGTAAATTATTATAATGTAAATTTGAGATTTCACTTACATGTATAGTTTCGTAATATTAATTTTTGAGTCTTGTGATCAATGAAATGTTTCTTTTATGATGAGGTTGGTTTGAAAATAGGTTGGTTTGAAAATGAAATGATTTGATTATTGAGATTGAATTGTGAGATGAAATGAAGTTTATTGGAGTTGTATTTGAGAAAACATATTGGGAGTGTTTTCCTTTTCAGGTTTGAAGAACTGTTTTCTCAAAATACAGTTTCAATAGTGCCAGCACTCTGTAGAAATTTCGAAAAATTTTATAACACCGGATGTTAATCGATGATTTAAATTTCACGAAAATTGATTTAAAATCCCTTGTAGTATATTTAATGGGTGACCGGTAGGCGAAGTATGCTAATTCATTAGGTGTACTATGGGATCATGTTACATCTTACGGAGGAATAGGGTGTGACATAGAGCATATCATTTTGTATGTATCTTGTACATAATTTAATTAATAAAAGGAAATTATACTTTTCTATTTACATAATTTGTTTATTTGTAACTCAAAAGGTCCATTGATATTTTGTTAGAAATTCTATTCTTAAGTTGTTAAGAATATGAGTGACAGTATTTCTAGCACAAAGTATCATATATTGGTTCACAATCGAGGATACTTCACAAAGGACATGACTTATCCAGAAAGATTGTAATCATGTTTGTTTCCAAAGTATTAATATGAGATATTAATAAGTTGGAGTGGTGAGTCTCATGCCACATGACAAACATGATAGACATTTATAAATGATAAGTAGGCCGAATTAGTGGCGCTTATGACAAGCACGTGTAGTTTACTTTTGTCAATGCATTGTCATATATCATATCAGTGCATATAATCTTTAAACCTGAGATAACACAGTTATCTTGTATATAAGTGGTTTGAGTTTGATAGTACTTTCATGCTCGTATTGTGTATGGGTATATGGGCATGTGTTAGCTCCTACTAGTTACATATGGAGATAGCTGTTGATCGAGATGGGATCCGTTGCCTTAAGTAAATAGGGATAAAATCCTATATTCATTTAATTGTTCTTGATAATTTAAGTTCTTGGCTAGGACAGATAGACTTAGCCAGAAAGGAGTTTTTGACAAGAAAGTCTGATTAATCAAGAATTGGAATTAAAAGAGAAGATAACATTTATAGCAATTGGAGTTTGACATTAACCATGACTTCAGCTAGATTTGGGATTTTGTAACAGAGAGATCTTAGTGCATGGTAACATATGATTAAAGGTTCATTTAAGGTATTCCTTATTATTAATTAGGTGATCATGGCATGCTATGCTAGGTGTCAACTATGGTCTATGAGATTCCTAAGGTGATTTGGATAAATCATTTACGGTAAGAAAGAGTTCTAATGATATTATGAGTTAATATCGTTTCTCATTACCAGTTAGTAATGAGCCTAGTAAGTTACACACCTACACAAGTTATTCACCAAGTAAAGTATGATTTAATTGATTAATTAAAAAATTTAATTAATTAATTAATTAGGTTTGATTTGCAGTAAGATTGCAAAGTCTTTGTCATGACTTGAAACAAAATCTAGGTTGTTGAATGTATAATATAAATTAAATGGTGAAATTAATTAATGGAGATTAATTAATTAATTAATTAATATGTGATATAAATTAATTTGAGGGAGAAAATTACAATTTTGGATTGAGAACTCAAAATTACAAACAAGGGCAAAATGGTAATTGCATAAGGTCACACGTGACCCCGTGAGATGGTGGCACGTGGCACTCATCAAAGAATGCCATTTGTTTTCATGTGATGGAAGATGAAATATGATGATTCATTTTTAGCTGGACACTTGCTTTAATGTGATTAAGATAACTAAAAGCAAGATGGAAGAGAGGTTGACATGTGGCACCAATTAGTTGGATTTTGCCTCTTGTATATAAATGCAAGATGAGAAGAAGAAAAAATATCTTCTTCTTCCTCTCTTCTTGTGGGATAGCACAAGAGGCCCTCTCTCCCTCTTATTCTTTTTCCATTAACAAGTGAGAAAAAGATTTGTTTCTCTTCGAATCAAAACACTAGAAATTGTTCCTAGTGCACTATACATCCATAGAACCTCACTTAAAGCAAAACCCCAAAAAATTAAGTGGTTGGTAAGCAAGTCAAAGCGCGGTTTGGGGTTGCCAAAGGTGCCTTGGTGGTGCTTATGGTGGACAAGCTAGAGAAACTACATTTAGAGCTCTAGGAGATTACCAAAGGGAATACAAAGGGTTGATTCTGCGCCTTTAAGGTTAATTGAATTCAATCCCTTCTTTAGTTAGGATTTAATAAGATTAAATGCTAAAGCCAATCTTTAATGGCAAATGAACTCTTAATGTATTCTAAAAGTATGTTTTAGCGTGCCCATAGGCACTAGAGGTTGGATAGGTGCATAATCATTTGGTATGATGCATGAAACCCTAGTTGAAAGTTCTGAATTCCAACCTACTAATGGCCCTAAGTCACGGTTCCCTGCCCTTCAATACCAGAGTAGAAAGTGCATTCCTGATGATGTTGAATTGAGGTAGATCATTTTGAAAGAAGCACATGACTCCCCAATTGCTATGCACCCTGGTGGAACCAAAATGTATAGAACCATGAAAGAACACTATTGGTGGATGGGCATGAAGAAAGATATTGCAGAATATATCTCCAAATGCCTAATTTGTTAGCAAGTAAAGGCAGAACACCAAGTGCTAGCAGGGTTGCTACAGCCATTGCCAATTTCCGAGTACAAATGGGAAAGGATTAATATGGATTTTGTGATGGCACTTCCGCATACATAGAAGAATCATGATACAATTTAGGTCATTATAGACAGATTGACCAAGTCTGCAAATTTTCTGCCAATGAGGATGGTCTATAGTCTAGATAGATTAGCTAAACTGTACATTGATAAAGTGGTGAGGTTGCATGAAGTGCCAGTGTCCATTATATGTCACACCCTACCCCTCTGTAAGGCATAACATGATCCCGTAGTATACCTAATGAATTACCAACTCCGTCTAGATAATCCATTAAATACACTACAAGGGATTTTAAAAACTTTTCTTACTTCTTTTACAGTAGTGAGCACTATTTACAGGTGTTAAAAACCTTTTTTTAACTGAAGTGATAGAACTGACACACTTGACTTCTTTGGAATTTCTGTAAAAATTTTGGCAGAGTGCCATTTGTAATTTGGATAAAACAGTTCTTCAGAAAACCTGTAAAAAGCACGTCAATATATTTTCCAAATCTCAAATCCAACATTTTTCTCAACACAACATATTTCTCATCTCAAATCCGCAGTGATTTTTCAAAGACTGAGATAAAAGAAATATAATACAATTTTTATAAGCCAAAATAACTCATAATTATTTTTCAACTTCAATGTACAATTTTTATTTACAACTGCTCAAAACCAACAACAATATGTACATACAGTGAACATACATTACATTACAAAATATAAAATATTGGTATACTCATTATACCCGGTAGTCTCTCATTGAGGTACTAGCGACCTAGTCATTGCATCTTTCGTTCTGTACTGCGATAAAGAATAAAAAGCTATCGCTAAGACAATGTCTCAGTGGTGCACAACATTAACTAAATACAAATTTAAATCACAATTCATAATTCAAATAAATAGTGGATACTTAAGAACCATAGTTAAATTCAAGACAATACTGTCATAAGGAATTTAACACAATATCACAATAAATTTCAATAATCAAAACATAGTTAAATTCGAAAGACAGTAAATGTCAATAAGAATTTAAACTTCATTTTACAAATTATCAAATCGCATAACAACACAATTTAGTCAAATAAGTTAAGAATACAGTGTTGCCAATTTATTCACAACTTAAGCCATGACACAAATTTCCGATCAATGCCGCGTTGTACACCACGACAAAGCAATCACAACCCCACTAATCGAAATCAATGAGGAAGGGAGCTAGCTATATAATGAGTACTCATCCGATCACCTCAACTGGTAAACCAGAGAGGGAAAAAAATAGACGATCACGACTCCATAAATGGAGAAGGAAAATAAACGATCACAACCCCATAAATGGAGAAGGAATGATATGATACTGTCATGCTAAGTGTGAACACAAAATCAATTCCAAACATTTTATTCAAATGATTCGTGAGAATCCAATAAATTTCCAAAGTTATAATTTCATTCACAAAATGGCAACACAATTCATAAGTAACTTCAATTTTCACAAATCACACTAAATAATTTTTTCCACAGTTTCAAACCATTTACAATGCTTTTCAAGCAATAAGTATCCATCAATATCATTCAAACAAATTTTCACAATTTCAAACTATTTACAATGCTTTTCAAGAAATAAGTATCCATTCAAACACATTTCCATAATTTAAAACAATAATGTACAAATAGTCATAATTCATTTCAATTGAAAAATTCAAAAGAAATACTGTTGTGCACAAACACAATTTAAATCAATAACATACAATTAATCATATGAAATCTTATTCAGAGTAAAATCAGTTGAAAACTAGTTGTGCACAAACACAATTTAAAACAATAACATACAATTAATCATATGAAATATTATTCAAAATAAAATCAGTTGAAAACTAATTGTGCACAAACCTCTGATAACTGTCTCTCGGTCTGGACTCAGTGTTTCCTTCCCTTTTCCTGAGTCTTTGGTAACTGAGAAACACAATTTGAAGTGTTTCAGTACTAAATTAAATTGTTTCTAACGATAATGTTCGATAATTAATTCACTGAATACCTTTATTTGCTTAATCAACCCATATATCGACCCTCGATGCATTCTAGGTAAACTAGGTTTTAGTGTCACTAATATGTCACATTCGATAGGGTTTTAGGGTTGGTACGTTTTACCAAACTCATTTCCTTGTTTAGTGCATTTTAATGCAACTTGCTGGATTCCGGGATACTAGTTTGACCTAGCCGGACGACCTAGTTCCCTCGGTTTTCAGGTTTTGGTCAAAACTACAAACTTGTAGATCTATGTCTTATGGAACGCGGGGCAAAATTTTAGGTCATTCTGAGTTAAGTAGACTAAGTTATGGTCATTATACTATTTCTGGTCAAATGGCATCAAATTAGGTCAATTTTAGGTCAATTTGGTCAACTTTGGTTCGGCCAGTTTTTGGACCCAAACTTGTGCAAGCTGTTTGACTTGCTTATGGTCATTTATGGGTTTTGGTATCTTCATAAGACTTGTAGGTATGGCTATTAACTATTCATGGTTAAAATTTCAGGTCAATTGGACATGTTTTGAGTGAGTTATGGCCTATACACTAACTGCTGCCCAAATGGTCAATTTTCAGGTTTCACTTGCACTTAATCCGAATTGGTCATTTTTTTATGCTACCTTGCAAGCAGAATTTTGGTATGCTTTCTCAATGAAAGTTGGCACATTTTGTGCATAGTTTCACCTCCAATTGGTCTCATACCAATTGAAGTTACACATTTAAAGTTATAGGCTAAAATGCATACTGCCTTAATCACATTACTTAAACATACATCAATTGCACCCTTACCTTACTATATGTTCACTTCCCTTACCAATTCTGTTTTGGTACAATACCAAAACCATATTCTACTTTACATTAACATCACTTTGGGCAGATTACAAACATCCTTAATACACCAATTAAAACTCACATTTACAAAGTCTAAGTACAATCACATATACACCTAACATTACAAATTCTTACATACACTTTACACAATCAATCTATATACATATCCATCAATCCTTAATGTCAATATTCTGCCAATACCTTCATGAACACATACATTTATCCAAGAGTCCCAAGGCTGCCGAAAATGTTCCTCAATACCAAAGTATCATACAATTCATCAATTTCCATCCCAAGTGCAAAATTCACCATATACATATGGAATAATTTACTAGGACATTAAATCACCATAACCAACATAATTTCTCATCAAATATATGCACAAATATTTCATCAAATACATAACTCCATGGCTGTCCAAAATGGACATCTCAATAACTCTTCAAACTTGAAAATTTTCTTCACAAAACCAACACCCATAACATGAACACAAAGTTTAACAAAGCAATCTTCCAAAATACAAACTTACCTTATAGTTGAAACTTGCCAAACCTTGATTAAACTTCTTGATTTTGGTATCAAGCTCTTCCTTATGATGTGTAGACAATCTTTAATGAAGAAATCTAAGTGATTAGAAGTGAAGTGAGGGGTTAGATGAAGCTTGAATGAAAACGGCAATGGAGGTTTTCTTGGTTCTTCAATTCGGCTAGGTTTAGTAAAATGAAGAAGATGAAGTATTTAGCTTGGATAATGGAATTACAGCTGCCATTTAGTGTTTAATTAAATCCCTAGTGGTCCACTCACAAATTTTAAATCATATAATAAGCTTAATTCTCACTTATTCCACATTAAACCCTTAATTCTTACTATTTACTTTAGGTACCACCAATTTAATTTTTCATTTCATTTTCTAAGTGTAATATTATTTATTTTTAATGGATATTTAGGTCAAAAGACAATTCGGTGTGTCAAATGACCATAATGCCCCTGTTCGGGTTGCATTCCCGATTTTTTGGTAACACCAGGTTTTGTCTGTTTTTCGATTTCTCACTTTTCTTTGTACTAATTATTTAATTTTTCTTTGATCTTTCTAATGAGATTTATTCTTCAATAAGGGTCTATTTAAGTCCTAAAAATGTTTTCCAGGGTTCCTCGCAATCCAGGGCTAGTCAACGGTCCACGTCGTGACTTCCCGGTGCGGTCACCCATGGCTAGGGTTCTCGACTTGCTTAACTTGGTTACATTTCTTTGCTATTATTTTTCCTTTGTTTTTCTTGTATTTTCTTTTCTTGTATTTCATTATTTTATGTCTTCTCACTCATATCGAAGTGTAGTTCTAGGCATCCTAGCTGTCTGGACAACACTGGTCACCGGAACAGTAGAACGCACTACCGAACTTAGGGGTGTTACATTGTATCAGATAGAGATTCGAGATTCACTTTTAGATTCTGGGTAGTCTCCAAAAAGCCCTAGGAACTATTGTGACACCCCTTACCCATCTGCAGTGTAGCCGAGCAAGATATGCCACACAGTGTGCCGGAGCACCAATTCACATTTCCATTACAATTTACCCTTTTTTAATTCATTAATTTATAATTTTGATTAATCTGAATTTTTCCGCAAATTTTATAGAAAATCCGACAGAGTGTTGGCTATAAATTGGAAAAACAGTTCTTCTGAACCTGTTTAAAAGACACTTCCAATAAAATTTTCAAATCCAAAACTCCATTATACACACATCTCAACTCAATCTCAAAATCTCAACACTATTTTCAGAATTTTTTTCTATTCACATCATCACTTGAAGCATATTCATGAATATTTGCAAACATTTCATTTTTTTTTTCAACATAATATACAGAAAATTTCAATAACATGAAATTTCATATATTTACATTATCACATAATTTCAAGAGTTTATAGTTACAATCCAAAACTAATACAAAATGCAAAATACAAAATGCCACCCAAAGTCTTAATGTCCTATCAAGTGCACTGCAGATGTGAGGCGACTCTCGACTCAGTATGCAGCTCTGAAAGTTCACCCTATCTGATGTCTGCTGGGCTCCCCAGCTATGTCTCTAGTATCTGCGCGTGGCAAAAGCGACACGCTAAGCAATTCCGCTTAGTGGCGACAATACAAAATAAAATGAAATAACTAAAATAATATAAATATGTAGAATGTATGTTTACATTTTAGATAGACTTAATTTCTCGCATTTATTGCATTATAATTTGATTAAAATTTTTTATGATTCATTATCATTGCCCAAGTAACCCATACTAATCGACTGGACTGGATAAATGGGTAAACTGGCACTGGGTGCTAAGTACCTCGGATCATCACACCATCTGTCACATTGTGTCTCCCGGTGTGCAACAGAACAGCTAATAAGCTGTAATAATTATCAAGGATAAAATCCAAGTATAATAACTCAATCAACATAGCCAAAGGCTATTATGTCATAGAATGGCATGTGAGGCCATAAAACACAGAATGGCATGAAGCCATATGCAGTACTTCTAACAGAACCCTATTGGCATGCCAACCTATCCAAACCAATCTTGCTAGGTGTACTAGGGCATGTTACACTATTAATTTATACAATTCTTGAAATTTAAGTTTAGGTGTTACTATTCAATTCATTAGTCAACAAAAATGTTGACTTTTACATGGGCAATAGGTACATTGATTTTAATACTCCCAGCATACCACATTTTGCATTCTAAAATTGTTGGTATTGGTTGCCAATACCATTTCTAAGCTTAATGTTAATTGTTTAAAATTTTCATATTTCAAGCTTTGTGTTTACTGTTCCATTTGTCATTTTTGCAGTGGGAATTTGGCAAAGTGGTCAATATGAAAGTTGTTCCTTATTTTGTCTAGTTACATTTCTTTTTTTGAATCACTCCATTTGGAGTTTGTAGCTCAAGTTATGGCCCAAAAACCACAACTGCCCGGATTATAAATTTTCCTGATTTTCTGGACTGACCAAATCTACAATATTTTGAGCAGTGAATGCAGGTCACTTTTTGAATATGTTATGGTAATAATTTGGGTTAGGTTTCTTCATGAAAGTTGTAGGTGTATATCTCAGCTTATTGCTGGTAGCATTTCAGGTCAATTGGACCTTTCTACACTGAGTTATTACCAAATGACTAAGCACTATTCATTTGGTCATTTTACCTAGGCAGATTGCAGGTCACCCAGATTAGGGCAATCTTTAGGTTAACTTGGTTTGGTTTTCTGGGCATGGTTTCTACACCAAAGTTGTGCCATTATGTGTCTAGTTTCATGCCCAATTAGCCTTGCACCAATTGAACCTCTACAACTCCAGTTATTGCTGCCCAAACCTGCTAGACTCATGCATAGTCCTATAGGTCAGCTAAGGCAGCAACACTAACTGCAATTCCCATTAATCAAACCACCTCATTTCTTGTTTACACATAACCAAATGATCACTAATTGACCATTAAAACTTACTTTCATCATTACATGATCAAAGTCTCCATTTTATACCCAAACCCTAACCCTAACATCTCAAATCATGCATTTAACTTGCATTTCACCATCCTAAAGAATAGGTTAGTGTTAAGGGCAGCTAGGGTACCATTTTAATTCAAGAAAATCTTCAAAACCCTACCAAGCCCAAGACTACTAGAATTTTAAGAAAAGTTTATGCATGGTATATTTTTAATTTTCATGCAAATTTACATTCCACTCCACTCCTTTAACATGAATCAAAAGAGAATGAGTGAGTTTAGTCACTAACCTTTAATGAAGTAAATTCCAAGCTTATCAAAGCTCCTCCTTTATATTTCCTTTTGCTGTCTTTAGTTTGCCCAAGATGTATGAACAATTTTTTGTGAAGACAAAGTTGAGTTTCAAGGTAATTTAGTGGGTGATTTCAAGCTTTCCTAACCTTTCGTGGAGTTTCTCTTCTCTTTCTCTTTTTCTAATATTCCCGTTGGTTTGGAAAGAAAATGGCTGCTGGAATTTTCTTCTTTGTTTTTATCTTATTTTGTGTCCCACTTATCTCTTAAGTCATTTTGTTAAGTGGTGATTGGGTGGAAACTCTTAATTACATAAGCATGACATCATAATTCACAATTTAACTTCTTTTTCTTTCTTTTCTTTTCTACCAAATTTCAATTCAATTTTTAGCAATATTTATTCATATTTTTTTATCATAATAATTTTTTACTTAATTGGATAGGTCGGCCAAAAATCAACTCTGAAAGCGAAATGACCAAAATGCCCTCCGTTTGGCTTAATAGACTAAAATTGTCAGTACTAATTAAAAAATTTTTCTAAGCATTTTCTTAGCATTCTAATGCCATAGGAACCTCAATGACCCTTCTCTGGGGTTCCAAAAATTATTTTATGAATTTTTCCTCGGGTCTAGGGCTCCTAGTTGTGAGAATCGCAACTTCCCACTACATTACCCATCGCTAGGGCACCGGCTCATTTAACTTGGTTGTATTTTATTTCTAAAATTTTTCCTAAATTTTTCTTATTAATATTTGAGTTAATTATGGTTCCTCACTTTAGTTTAAATATTTTTCCGGATGTTCTAGCTGTCCGGACCAACATTGGTCACTGGAACAGTAGAATGTACGGAGTTGCTACAAGGAGGGTGTTACAACTCTTCCCCTCTAATTTAAATTTCATCCTCGAAATTTACCTGATGTAAACAGTTGAGGGAACTGTTGCCTCATCATCTCATCACTTTCCCAAGTGGCCTCCTCGATGTTGTGGTGTCTCCAAAGCATTTTTACCAGTGGAATTTGTTTATTTCTCAGTTCCTTCACTTCCCGAGCTAGGATCCGTATGGGTTCTTCTGCATATGTCAAGTCCGGTTGGATTTCAATCTCTTCCATGGAGATGACATCTAAAGGGTCTGAGCGATATCTTCTTAACATAGAAACATGGAATACATTATGGATCTTATCCAGTTCTGATGGTAAAGCTAGCCGATAGGCCACTGGTCCCACACGTTCAATGACTTCATATGGGCCAATAAACCGAGGGCTTAACTTACCCTTTCTTCCAAACTGAAGTACTTTCTTCCACGGTGAGACTTTAAGAAACACTTTGTCTCCAACTGCATACTCTATCTCTTTTCTCTTCAAGTCGGCATAAGATTTATGTCTATCTGAGGCAACCTTCAAATTTTCTTTGATTATTTTCACTTTCTCCTTAGTCTGTTTCACCAGGTTTGGTCCTACCAGCTTATCTTTGCCCAATTCAATCCAACATACGGGGGTTCTACACTTCCTCCCATACAGTGCTTCATACGGGGCCATTTGAATACTAGCTTGGTAGCTATTGTTATATGCAAATTCTGCTAGTGGGAGATATCTATCTTAACTCCCCTCAAACTCAATGACACAACTCCTTAGCATATCCTCTAGGATCTATTACATAATTCAAGTTACTATCATTTCAATTTGTAAATTGTGAAAATTCAATTAGGTTCTAGGTTTACCTGGATTACTTGTTCTGACTGTCCATCCGTCTGAGGATGAAAAGCCGTGCTAAAATGGAGTCGTGTGCCCAAGGCTTCTTGTAACTTTTTCCAAAATCTCGATGTAAACCTTGGGTCTCGATCAGATATGATGGAAAGTGGGATTCCATGCAGTCTAACTATCTCACTGATATACAATTCTGCTAGCTTCTCCAGTGAGTAGTCAGTCCTAACTGGTAGAAAATGTGCTGACTTTGTCAATCTATTCACTATTACCCACACTGCATCATACTTCTTTTGGGTGAGAGGTAGACCATTAACAAAATCCATAGTGACCCGGTCCCATTTCCATTCAGGTATGCTTATAGGTTGTAGCAACCCTGATGGAACTTGATGTTCTGCTTTAACTTGCTGACATGTCAAACACTTAGTCACATAGTCAGCTATATCCTTCTTCATACCAGGCCACCAATAATGAGACTTCAAATCATTATACATTTTTGTGCTTCCCGAGTGCATAGCATAAACACTAGTGTGTGCTTATTTCAGAATACTAGTCTTCAGTTCCCATCATTTGGTATACACACTCTTCCTCTGTAGTACAGACACCCATCTGCTTTCACCTCATAATTAGTTTCTTTCCCTTCTGAAATTTTACCCACAAAAGCCATTAATTTTTCATCTGTCTTCTGCCCATATTGTATTTGCTATAGTACATATGGCTTCACATGTAACTTAGCCAAAATAGCTTCATCTTGAGCTAAGGACAGACGGGCATTTAATGATCTTAAAGCTATGATGGACTTCCTATTCAAGGCATCAACAACTACATTTGCCTTCCCAGGATGATAATCTATCACACAATCATAGTCCTTTAGGAACTCAATCCATCGCCTCTATCTAAGATTGAGCTCTTTCTGGTTTGGCAAATATTTTAGACTCTTGTGGTTTGTATAGATGTAGCATTTTTCACCATATAAATAATGTCTCCATATCTTCAGTGCAAAGATAATTGCTGCTAACTCCAAGTCATGATTAGGGTAGTTCTGTTCTTGTGGCCTTAACTGCCTGGAAGAATAGATGATCACTTCCCCCTCTTGCATCAATACACACCCTAGCCCGTTATGCAAGGCATCACTGTAGACCACAAAGTCTTTTCCTTACACTGGCTGTGTTAACACTGGTGCTTCTGTCAACATAGCCTTCAGCCTCTCAAAACTGGCTTAGCACTTGTCGTTCCATTCAAATTTCACATTCTTATGCAACAACTTGGTCATTGGAGCAGCTATAAGAGAGAACCCCTTCACAAATCTTCTATAATACCCAGCTAGCCCCAATAAACTTTTGACCTCAGTTGTATTTCTGAGAGGCTTCTATTCCATCACTGCTTCTATCCTTTTGGGATCCACTCTAATCCGCTCTGTTGATACTATGTGTCAAAGGAAGGAGATTTCACTCATCCAGAAGTCACACTTGGACAGCTTAGTATACAGCTTCTTTTCTCGCAGGATTTGCAGAAAAATTCTCAAATGTTCATCACGTTCTTCCCTGGTCTTGGAATACACCAGAATATCATCAATAACGACCACTACAGTTCATATGGATGAAAGATACAGTTCATAAGGTCCATAAATGCTACTGGTGCATTTGTTAACCCAAATGGCATCACTAGGAATTCATAATGCCCACACCGGGTTCTGAATGCAGTTTTTGATACATTTGCATCCTTTACCCTTAACTGATGATACCCTGATCAGAGATCAATATTTGAAAATACACCAGCTCCCTTTAACTAATCAAATAGATCGTCAATTCTGGGCAACGGATATTTATTCTTCACAGTTACTTTGTTCAACGGCCGGTAAGCAATACACAATCTCAAGGTTCCATCCTTCTTCTTCACAAATAGCACCGGAGCTCCCCATGGTGACACACTGGGGCATATGTGAAGGAACGGAAGCATGAAAAACACAAGTTTATACCATTGAATTCAAAAATTTTCACCTAGGGTCACATGCATCATGCAAGATTTATTTTTATCTATTTGATTTCAATGATAAACAACATATTAAAACTCTTTTAATATGTTTTTGGATCTATATTTGCCATTTAAGATTTTAAAATTAATCAGATTAATTTTAGAACTCTAGATTAAATCAAGAAAGATTACACTAACCTCTTGATACACTGCAGCGTGTCTGCGCCTTTGAGATTCATCTTCAGGACACCAGATGTTGTCCCTCTAGCTTGTCCACACCAAGAACACCTATGGCAGCCCTTGAATAGCTTCTAAAGCTTTTTCTATTAATTAGAAAACCAAGTTCTGCCTTTTAAGAGATTAAAGATGTAAACAGGACACTAGAAACAATTTCTAGTGTTCTTAATTCAAGAGATTGATGGCTAATCTCTTTGAATTGATAAGAGATGAAGAAGAAGAGATGAAAACCCTCAAAGTGGCGTGACAAAGGAGTGTGGCTGCTGGTTGTGTTTTATTTTTCTCATAACAACACTTATATAGCTAGGTTAACACATTAAACCCTTGCCACATGTCACCCTTTGATTAGCTCTAGGTTTAAGGGACTGTAACACCCCTAAGTTCGGTAGTGCGTTCTGCTGTTCCGGTGACCAGTGCTATCTGGACAGCTAGGATGCCTAGAACTACACTTCAATATGAGTGAGGAGACATAAAATAATGAAATACAAGAAAAGAAAATACAAGAAAAACAAAGGAAAAATAATAGCAAAGAAATGTGATCAAGTTAAGCGAGCTGGGAAACCTAGCGATGGGTGACCGCACCGGGAAGTCACGGCGTGGACCGTTGACTAGCTCTCGATCATGGAACCCTGGAAAACATTTTTATGAATTAAATAGAACCTTATATAATAATAAATATCATTAGAAAGATCAAAGAAAAATTAAATAATTAGTACAAAGAAAAGTGAGAAATCGAAAAGCGCACAAAACCCTGTTATTCTTGAAAAATCGGGAATGCAACCCGAACAGGGGCATTATGGTCATTTGACATCCCGAATTGTCTTTTGACCTAAATGTCCATTAAAAATAAATAATATTACACTTAGAAAATGAAATGAAAAATTTATTTGGTGGTACCTAAAGTAAATAGTAGAAATTAAGGGGTTAATGTGGAATAAAGGGAAATTAAGCTTATTATATGATTTAAACTTAGTTAGTGGACCACTAGGGATTTAATTAAACATAAAAATGCTGATGTAAGTCCACTATACCCAGTAGAACTTCATCTTCCTCATTCCATAAAAACATTGCCGAATTGAAGGGAGAGGAAACTCCATGGGCGTTTTGCATGAGCTCACTTAACCTCTCCATTTTCAACTCCAATCCCTTAAGTGGCTTCATGAAAGTTTGTCTAGTCATCACAAGGAAGAGTTTGATACCAAATTTGAGAAGTTTAAGCAAGGTTTAACAAGCTCCAACCATAAGGTAAGTTAGCATTTTTGAAGATTTCTTTGATAAACTTTGTATACATGTTATGGGTGTTGGTTTTGTGAAGGAAATTTTTAAGTTTGAAGAGTATTGAGATATCCATTTTTGGGCAGCCATATAATCATGTATTGATGGAGTATTTGTATATATAATTGATGAGAATTATGTTAGTTGTGATGATTTAATAACCTAGTGAATTACTTCATATTTATATGGTGATTTTGGCACTTGGATGGGAATTGATGAATTGTAGGACAATTTGGTGTTGAAGAAGATTTTCGGCAGCTTGGGGACACTTGAATAAATGTATGTATTCATGGAAGTGTTGGCAGAATATGGACATAGAAGGATTGATGGATATGTGTATGAACTTGTTGTGTAAAGAGTATGTAAAAACTAGTAATGTTATGTGTATGTGTAATTGTGTTTGGACTTTGGGAATTAGAGTTATATTTGGTGTATTGAAGATAATTGTAATCTGCCCAAAGTGATGTTAATGTAAAGTAATATATAGTTTTGGTAATGTACCAAAACAGATTTGGTAGGGAAGTAAACATATTGCAAGGTAAATGTGTGTAATTGATGTGTGTTAAGCAAAGTAACCAAGGGCAGTGTACATTTTAGCCAATAAGTTTAAATGTGTAACCTCAATTGGTATGAGACCAATTGGAGGTGGAACTAGGCACAAAATGTGCCAACTTTCATTGAGAAAACATACCAAAATTCTGCTTGCAAGGTGACCTAAGAAAATGACCAATTCGGATTAGGTGCAATTAGGACCTGAAAAATGACCAATTGGGCAGCAGTAAGTGTTTAGGCCATAACTCACTCAAAACAGATCCAATTGACCTGAAATTTTAACCATGAATAGTTAAGACCCATACCTACAAGTCTTGTGAAGACACCAAAACCCAGAAATGACCAGAAGCAAGTCAAAAAGCTTGCACAAGTTCGGGTCCAAAAACTGGCCGAACCAAAGTTGACCAAATTTACCTAAAATTTACCTAATTTGATGCTATTTGACCAGCAATAGTGTAATGACCATAACTTGGTCTACTTAACTCGGATTGACCTGAAATTTTGCCCCGCGTGCAATAAGACATAGATCTACAAGTTTGTAGTTTTGACCGAAACCCGAAAACTGAGAGAACTAGGCCGTCCGGCTAGGTCAAACTAGTATCCCTAATCCAAAGAAATTGCAAGAAAATGCACTAAACAAGGAAATGAGTTTGGTAAAACGTACCAACCCTAAAACCCTATCGAATGTGACATATCAAGGACACCAAAACCTAATTTACCTTAAACGCATCGAGGGTCAGTATATTAGGTAATTGAGCAAATAATAGCCTTCAGTGAATTACTTATCGAACATTATCGTTAGAGACAGTTTAATTTAGTACTGAAACACTTCAAATTGTGTTTCTCGATCAAGATTCGGGAAAGGGAAGGAAACACGAGTCGGACCAGGAGACAATTATCAGAGGTTTGTGCACAACTAGTTTTCAACTGATTTTACTCTGAATAAGATTTCATATGATTAATTGTATGTTATTGTTTTAAATTGTGTTTGTGCACAACTAGTTTTTAACTGATTTTGTTCTGAATATTTTATATGATTAAATGACATATTTTCTTATGAACTATGTTTAACAGGCATTGGATTTAATTCAATTATTATTGAAATTGCTATAGTATGTATGATTTTAGCTTTGTGAAATGGTATTTCCACAAGTATTAAGCATTGTTATGAATTGAATAAATTATGTTTTAGAAAAATTGTGATAGAACATGTTTTGAATTGTGATGGCAATTTTCATGGAAAAATGCAATTGTATGATTTGAATTGTGATGAGCACAAAACTTTATTGGATATTGAAATTGACTTTGAATCGAATTGTATTGTGATTTGTGCTCACTAAAAGGATTGTGATATTGTTTTATATCTCACTATAGATGCTTGACTAGGTTATTACCCGTCTCTCTCATTTGTTGAGAAGACAATGGAGTTAGTTATGTTTTGATTACCATGGTACGTGCACAGGCTTAGATTTTCCTCTGATTTGAGGTTAGATCTAAGTTTATTTTATCGTTATGGCCCTTGCAGAAGATTCATTATTGTGATGGTACTGTGCACGATGATTCGACCTCCCCGACCATAGGGAGTTAGAATCAGATTCGACCTCCCCGACCATAGGGAGTTAGAATCACATCGAATATGGCCCTTTCGGATTAGTCTTGCATATTAGTGAGATAAAGATTGATTTTTGAGATACAGTATGATTTTTGAGATACAGTATGATTTTTGAGATACAGTATGATTTTTGAGATACATAATGATTTTTGAGATACAAAATGGCTTTTGAATGGTAAGGAATGGTGATTTCAATTATGGTTTATGTATAATTGATTTTGTTGGAATTACTTAAATGGATAGTCATGATTTGATAAATTGAATTTTGTGCTCCAAGTCATTTATACAAATGATTTACATTATTGGCAATGAATATTTTGAGTTTTGGAATTTGATCAGTATTCAGATTCTCAAATTATTTACTGTAAAATTTGTCAATGTATATTGTACTATGTTTTAAATTATAGTTGTGCACCACTGAGTTCACCACTCAGCGATAGCTTTGCATGCTGTCGCAGGTAAGAAGAGCATAGAGCAGTGATTAAGTTGCTTTGAGGATACATTCAGATCAGCTCCAGGTATATCATAGATATACCCATGTACATAGGTTTTGATGTAAGCATGTAATAATATGTATGTAAATTATTTGAGCAGTTGTATAAAAACTCTTGTAAAACATTTTGGTATGTAATTAAATGTAAATTATCGTGAATGTAAATCTGAGATTTCATTTACTTAAATAGTTTTGTATTATATTTCTTGTATCTCAGTCTTTGAAAAATCACTATGGATTTGCATTGAGAAATATGTTGTGTTGAGAAATATATTGGAGTTGAGATTTGCAAATACATATTGAAGTGCTTTCTGAGTTTTCAAGAAGCTGTTTTATCCAAAATACAGATGGCACTCTGCCAAAATTTTCTGAAACTCCAATTAAGTCAAATGTGTCGGTTTATCACTTGATTCAAAAGGTTTTTAACACTGTAAATAGTGCTCACCACTGTAAAGAAGTAAGAAAAGTTTTGAAAATCCCTTGTAGTGTATTTAATGGGTTATCGATGAAGCGGAGTTGGTAATTCATTAGGTATACTACGGGATCATGTTATGCCTTCTGGAGGGTAGGGTGTGACATGTTTTAGTGGTATCAGAGCAATGGTTTTAAAGTAAATTTCGAACTGTGAATTTGAAATCTTTTTGTCGGTAACTACAACTGCTCAAATGTTTGATACATATAGTACATTTACATCATAAATGTGAACTAATGGAGAGGAATCTCCTTGTGTTGGTTGTACTGGAATAGAAAATTCGTGAGAAAAATGGAAGAGAAGAATGAGATAATAGAAACGATGCAGTGATGGCAGAAGTACAAGTTGAGGCCCCAGCTCCACAAAATGTCGAAGGCCTGACTGTACCAGTTTTACCGGTACAAATTACTGCACAAATGGCCCAGCAAATGGCCACTTTCTTCCAACAAATGGCTGATAATCTGTCAGCCCAAGCCCAAGTACAGACCCAACCCCCACAAGGGCAGTGTGAAATGGAAAAGAGGGAGAAACCTATGGGTCAGAGTTCGAACAGTAATTTGGGGAAGAGAAAAGAATTTGAGGAACCCCGAACTCAGAAATATGATAGAGGCGGATCATCAGGGCAGATACCACTAAGATCTAGTCGTCGAACAACTAGAAGTTCCTACCCTTCCCGCCAATGTGAAACTTGTAGAAGATATCATGGAGGTATTTGTCGTAAGGCCTCTGGAGCCTATTACAATTGTGGAAAACTTGGACACTTTGCTAAAGATTGTGCTAAACCACCTCGATCTGCTCTCCGGAGTTCACAGACCGTCAGTCAGAGTCAATATAGAAATAGAGTTGGTACTCTTCACCACTATAACACAGTGAATCAACCCGAATATAATAGCGCACCAGTCGGAGTGTCCACTATGCGCCAAGTAAAAGGAGCAGAAACTTTAGATGTAGCTGCTGGTAAGTTCTTAATTTTAGTTATTATTTGATCCCAGCACTACTTAGTTGTGTGTTAGTGTCAGAACTATATGTTCTGTTGTCATTCCTTTACATGGGAACGAATTTTGATGTATTAGTGACTAGTCCTTTAGGATAATAACTATAATAACAAGTATGATTGACATTACTTTTGGAAGAATTGTTAGCTAAAAGTATTTTCTAACATATCATAAATTATAAAGCTAAATAGCGAGCCTACTTAATGTAAGGCAAGGGGACCTAAAAGTAAGTTACAGTAATAGAATTGCTCTAGATGAGGGCAAAGATGTTACTGTTAGTAATTGTCAAAGGAAATTGTAATCAGAATCGGTTAGGGATATTAGTGGATTCGAGAAAGATAAGATGTTAGAAAACCTAGTCCATGAGGTTATAACGTAGTGACTATATAATGTTCTCGATGTTTGTATTGTACGCTGCAAATTACAGTACCGACACTGGATTATTATGTAGAGCTACGTGTTTCCTCGTGGTACAATAAGTAAGAATATTTGTAAGTAATCTATAAATTGATACAGTTGCACCCGAATAGGGTACTATTACTGGAAATAAATGTGAAAATTTTAGTCAGAAATTTAAAACTTCAGAACTAGCCTGTCGAAAGACTACACTTGTAAGGTAGTGGAGTCGAGAACTCGGTTACAATAATGTGAACTACGATTACCACGATAATTGCTATAAGCTTAGAGATATCAAGACAACGTATCATCCTCGACGGATGGACAATTGAAACAAGTAATTCAGTAAATTCGAAACTCATTGAGTTCCTATAAATAATGAAATGAAATGATAAAAATAACCTGTAAAATGTGGTAAGCCCTCAAGAATATATCGAGAACTTGTGTCATTGAATCCGAGAGGAGATGGGACAGATACATCCCACTAACAGAATTTGTATACATTAATAAGTGTCAAGCTAGCATACAAGTGGCACCCTATGAAACATTGTAAGGGAACAGATAACTATGGATTTTGTGATGAGATTTCTGAGGACACAGAATAGTCATGATGTAGTATAGGTTATAATTGACAGACTAACCAAGTCTGCTCACTTTTTGCTAGTCCGGATGGACTATAGCCTGGAAAGATTGGCCAGATTGTACATATGTGAGATTGTAAAATTGCATGGAGTGCCAGTATCAATTGTATCTGACAGGGATCCTAGGTTCACTTCTAGATTCTGGGGTAGTCTTCAGAGAGCCCTAGGAACTAGATTGAACTTCAGCACAGCATTCCACCCACAGACAGATGGCCAGTCTAAGAGGGTTATTCAGATATTGGAGGATATGCTACGGGCTTGTGTGATTGAATTTGAAGGTAGTTCGAATACACACTTGCCTTTGATTGAGTTTGCTTATAACAATAGCTACCAATCAAGCATTGGGATGCCTCCATATGAAGCTTTGTATGGTAGAAAGTGCAGAACTCCCCTATGTTGGGATGAGGTAGGTGAAAGGAAGATGATTGGGTCAGAAATTGTTCAGCATACAAAGGAAAAGATCAGATTGATCAGAGATAGACTCAAGGCTGTATCAGACCGTCAGAAGTCCTATGTTGATATGAAAAGAAGAGATATTGAGTACGCAGTGGGTGATAAGGTATTCCTCAAAGTTTCTCCTTGGAAGAGGATTATGAGATTTGGCAAAAAGGGGAAACTGAGTCCTCGTTTCATCGGACCATATGAGATTCTGGAAAGAGTGGGTCCTTTGGCATATCAGTTGGCATTACCTCCAGAGCTAGCAAGGATACACAGTGTCTTCCATGCGTCTATGTTAAGGAGGTACAGATCAGACCCATCTCATGTATTATCAGTTGAAGAGATTGAGGTAAATCCAGACCTCTCATATGAGGAAGAACCCATAAAAATTCTGGCATATGAGGTGAAGCGGTGAGAACAAGCAGAGATACACACGTTAAAGTCTTTGTGGAACAATCATTCAGGCCAGGAAGCTACTTGGGAATGTGAAGAGGATATGAGGAGACAACACCCACAGCTGTTCAGAGACTAATGTCAGGTAAAATTTTGAGACGAAATTTATTTAAGGGGGGGAGAATTGTAACACCCCTAAGTTCGGTAGTGCGTTCTGCATTAGGTGACCGGTGCTATCTAGGATGCCTAGAACTACACTTCAATATGAGTGAGGAGACATAAAATAATGAAATACAAGAAAAGAAAATACAAGAAAAACAAAGGAAAAATAATAGCAAAGAAATGTGATCAAGTTAAGCGAGCTGGGAAACCTAGCGATGGGTGATCAGAGAAGTCACGGCGTGGACCGTTGACTAATACAGGCTGCGGGGAACCCTGGAAAACATTTTTAGGACTTAAATAGACCCTTATAGAAGAATAAATATCATTAGAAAGATCAAAGAAAAATTAAATAATTAGTACAAAGAAAAGTGAGAAATCGAAAAGCAGACAAAACCGGTGTTCTTGAAAAATCGGAATGCAACGAACAGGGGTATTATGTTCATTTGAAATCCCTAATTGTCTTTTGACCTAAATTTCCATTAAAAATAAATAATATTACACTTAGAAAATGAAATGAAAAATTTATTTGGTGGTACCTAAAGTAAATAGTAGAAATTAAGGGGTTAATGTGGAATAAAGGGAAATTAAGCTTATTATATGATTTAAACTTAGTTAGTGGACCACTAGGGATTTAATTAAACATAAAAATGCTGATGTAAGTCCACTATACCCAGTAGAACTTCATCTTCCTCATTCCATAAAAACATTGCCGAATTGAAGGGAGAGGAAACTCCATGGGCGTTTTGCATGAGCTCACTTAACCTCTCCATTTTCAACTCCAATCCCTTAAGTGGCTTCATGAAAGTTTGTCTAGTCATCACAAGGAAGAGTTTGATACCAAATTTGAGAAGTTTAAGCAAGGTTTAACAAGCTCCAACCATAAGGTAAGTTAGCATTTTTGAAGATTTCTTTGATAAACTTTGTATACATGTTATGGGTGTTGGTTTTGTGAAGGAAATTTTTAAGTTTGAAGAGTATTGAGATATCCATTTTTGGGCAGCCATATAATCATGTATTGATGGAGTATTTGTATATATAATTGATGAGAATTATGTTAGTTGTGATGATTTAATAACCTAGTGAATTACTTCATATTTATATGGTGTTTTTTGGCACTTGGATGGGAATTGATGAATTGTAGGACAATTTGGTGTTGAAGAAGATTTTCGGCAGCTTGGGGACACTTGAATAAATGTATGTATTCATGGAAGTGTTGGCAGAATATGGACATAGAAGGATTGATGGATATGTATATGAACTTGTTGTGTAAAGAGTATGTAAAAACTAGTAATGTTATGTGTATGTGTAATTGTGTTTGGACTTTGGGAATTAGAGTTATATTTGGTGTATTGAAGATAATTGTAATCTGCCCAAAGTGATGTTAATGTAAAGTAATATATAGTTTTGGTAATGTACCAAAACAGATTTGGTAGGGAAGTAAACATATTGCAAGGTAAATGTGTGTAATTGATGTGTGTTAAGCAAAGTAACCAAGGGCAGTGTACATTTTAGCCAATAAGTTTAAATGTGTAACCTCAATTGGTATGAGACCAATTGGAGGTGGAACTAGGCACAAAATGTGCCAACTTTCATTGAGAAAACATACCAAAATTCTGCTTGCAAGGTGACCTAAGAAAATGACCAATTCGGATTAGGTGCAATTAGGACCTGAAAAATGACCAATTGGGCAGCAGTAAGTGTTTAGGTCATAACTCACTCAAAACAGGTCCAATTGACCTGAAATTTTAACCATGAATAGTTAAGACCCATACCTACAAGTCTTGTGAAGACACCAAAACCCAGAAATGACCAGAAGCAAGTCAAAAAGCTTGCACAAGTTCGGGTCCAAAAACTGGCCGAACCAAAGTTGACCAAATTTACCTAAAATTTACCTAATTTGATGCTATTTGACCAGCAATAGTGTAATGACCATAACTTGGTCTACTTAACTCGGATTGACCTGAAATTTTGCCCCGCGTGCAATAAGACATAGATCTACAAGTTTGTAGTTTTGACCGAAACCCGAAAACCGAGAGAACTAGGCCGTCCGGCTAGGTCAAACTAGTATCCCGGAATCCAGCAAATTGCAAGAAAATGCACTAAACAAGGAAATGAGTTTGGTAAAACGTACCAACCCTAAAACCCTATCGAATGTGACATATCAAGGACACCAAAACCTAATTTACCTTAAACGCATCGAGGGTCAGTATATTAGGTAATTGAGCAAATAATAGCCTTCAATGAATTACTTATCGAACATTATCGTTAGAGACAGTTTAATTTAGTACTGAAACACTTCAAATTGTGTTTCTCAGTTACTGAAGACTCAGGAAAAGGGAAGGAAACACTGAGTCCAGACCAGGAGACAATTATCAGAGGTTTGTGCACAACTAGTTTTCAACTGATTTTACTCTGAATAAGATTTCATATGATTAATTGTATGTTATTGTTTTAAATTGTGTTTGTGCACAACTAGTTTTTAACTGATTTTGTTCTGAATATTTTATATGATTAAATGACATATTTTCTTATGAACTATGTTTAACAGGCATTAGATTTAATTCAATTATTATTGAAATTGCTATAGTATGTATGATTTTAGCTTTGTGAAATGGTATTTCCATAAGTATTAAGCATTGTTATGAATTGAATAAATTATGTTTTAGAAAAATTGTGATAGAACATGTTTTAAATTGTGATGGCAATTTTCATGGAAAAATGCAATTGTATGATTTGAATTGTGATGAGCATAAAACTTTATTGGATATTGAAATTGACTTTGAATCGAATTGTATTGTGATTTGTGCTCACTAAAAGGATTGTGATATTATTTTATATCTCACTATAGATGCTTGACTAGGTTATTACCCGTCTCTCTCATTTGTTGAGAAGACAATGGAGTTAGTTATGTTTTGATTACCATGGTACGTGCACAGGCTTAGATTTTCCTCTGATTTGAGGTTAGATCTAAGTTTATTTTATCGTTATGGCCCTTGCGGAAGATTCATTATTGTGATGGTACTGTGCACGATGATTCGACCTCCCCGACCATAGGGAGTTAGAATCAGATTCGACCTCCCCGACCGTAGGGAGTTAGAATCACATCGAATATGGCCCTTTCGGATTAGTCTTGCATATTAGTGAGATAAAGATTGATTTTTGGGATACAGTATGATTTTTGAGATACAGTATGATTTTTGAGATACATAATGATTTTTGAGATACAGAATGGCTTTTGAATGGTAAGGAATGGTGATTTCAATTATGGTTTATGTATAATTGATTTTGTTGGAATTACTTAAATGGATAGTCATGATTTGATAAATTGAATTTTGTGCTCCAAGTCATTTATACAAATGATTTACATTATTGGCAATGAATATTTTGAGTTTTGGAATTTGATCAGTATTCAGATTCTCAAATTATTTACTGTAAAATTTGTCAATGTATATTGTACTATGTTTTAAATTATAGTTGTGCACCACTGAGTTCACCACTCAGCGATAGCTTTGCATGCTGTCGCAGGTAAGAAGAGCATAGAGCAGTGATTAAGTTGCTTTGAGGATACATTCAGATCAGCTCTAGGTATATCATAGATATACCCATGTACATAGGTTTTGATGTAAGCATATAATAATATGTATGTAAATTATTTGAGCAGTTGTATAAAAACTCTTGTAAAACATTTTGGTATGTAATTAAATGTAAATTATCGTGAATGTAAATCTGAGATTTCATTTACTTAAATAGTTTTGTATTATATTTCTTGTATCTCAGTCTTTGAAAAATCACTATGGATTTGCATTGAGAAATATATTGTGTTGAGAAATATATTGGAGTTGAGATTTGCAAATACATATTGAAGTGCTTTTTACAGGTTTTCTGAAGAACTGTTTTATCCAAAATACAGATGGCACTCTGCCAAAATTTTTACAGAAACTCCAATTAAGTCAAATGTGTCAGTTTTATCACTTCAGTTCAAAAAGGTTTTTAACACCTGTAAATAGTGCTCACCACTGTAAAAGAAGTAAGAAAAGTTTTGAAAATCCCTTGTAGTGTATTTAATGGGTTATCAGTAGACGGAGTTGGTAATTCATTAGGTATACTACGGGATCATGTTATGCCTTACAGAGGGGTAGGGTGTGACAGTGACCCAATCACATTGTGCCAAGTGTCAAACCTATATTTAATCTTGATTTTAATCATCTTACATGATTAAAAAACATTTGGCAAGCTTATGTGTAATCCCATGTGTCACCATCTCATGGTGCCACGTGTCACAATGTGAAATGACCAAAATGCCCCTATGTCTTAATTTTGAGTTCTTAACCCAAAATAATTATTTTCTTCTTCTAATTAATTTATATCAAATATAAATTAATTAATTAATCTCTATTAATTAATTTCTCATTAATTAAATTCATATTTAAACACTTTAAATATAAATTTAATTTATACTACACATCCAATAATCTAGATTTGGTTTCAAGTCATGCTAGGGACTTTGCAATCTAATTGCAAACCAAACCTATTTAATTAATCAATTAAACTCTTTAATTAATTAATTAAACCATATTTAATTAGGTGATAACTTGTGTATGTGTGTGACTTATTAGGCTCATCACTAATTGGCAATGAGACATGATATCAACTCTTAATATCATCAGAACTCTTTCTTACCATAAATGATTTCTCTAAATCATTTTTATGAATCTCATAGACCATGGTTAACACCTAGCATAGCATGCCATGGCCACCCAATTAGTAATAAGGTTTACCTTAAATGAACCTATAATCATATGATACCATGCACTAGAATCTCTCTATTATAAAATCCCAACTCAAGCTAGAGTCATGGTTTATGTCAAACTCCATTTGCTATGAATATTATGTTCTCTTTTAATTCCAGTTCTTGATTAAAAAGATTTTCTCATCAAAAACTCTTTTCTGAATAAATCTATCTGTCCTGGCCAGGAACTTGAAACATCAAGAACAATTAAATGAACATAGGATTTTATCTCTATTTACTTAGAGGAACAGATGCCATCTTGATCAACACCTACCTCCATATATAACTAGTAGGAGCCAACAGATGCCCATATACCCATACACAGTATAAGTATGAAAGCAGTATCAAACTCAAACTACCTATATACAAGATAACTGTGCTATCTCAGGTCTAAAGATTATATGCACTGATATGATTTATGACAAAACATTGACAAGAGTAAACTCCATGTGCTTGTCATAAGTGTCACTGGTTCGGCCTACTTATCATCTATAAGTGCCTATCATGTTTGTTATATGGCATGAGACTCACCATTCTATCTTATTTATATCTCATATAAATAACTTGGGAACGAACATGAATACAATCTTTCTGGATAAGTCATGTCCTTATTATGAAGTATCCTTGATTGTGAACCTATTTATGATACTTTGTGCTAGAAATATTGTCACTCATATTCTTAACAACTTAAGAATAATATTTCTAACAAAATATCAATGGACCTTTTCTATTACAAATAAATATATTATGTAAACGGAAAAGTGGAAATGCCTTTTATTAATAAAATATGTACAAGATACATACTAAATGATATGCTTTAGGGCATACTACTAACAATCTCCCACTAGCACTAGAGCCATTCATTACAACACCTTAGACCCATCTTCTCAAGATGTCGGTCTAACTGAGCTTGTGACAAAAGCTTAGTGAAAGGATCAGCTAGATTTTTCAGCTGATGTTATTTTTCTGCATGGCTATATCGCCTTGCCCAACTATATCTCTGATAATGTGATTGTGCCTTTCTATGTGTTTGGATTTTGGGTGAGACCTTAGATCCTAAGCCTGTATGACTGCTCCATTGTTGTCACAGTGTAGTGGAACTGCTGACTCAATGAAAGGAACTACTGTAAGTTCTGTCACGAACTTCTTTATCCAAACAGCTTCCTTTGCAGCATCTGATGCAGCAATATACTCACTTCTGTAGTGGAATCTGCAGTCGTGCTCTGTTTGGAACTCTTCCAACTGACTGCACCTCCATTACAAATGAACACATATCCAGAGGTAGACTTTCTATCATTGATATCTGATTGGAAATCAGAATCAGTATAACCATCCAATTGCAAGTCTCCACCTCCATAAATCAAGAATAAATCCTTAGTTCTTCTCAAGTACTTAAGGATATTCTTGACAGCTATCCAGTGTTCCAAACCTAGATTGGATTGATACATGCTAGTCAAACTAACAGCATATGCGATATCCGGCCTAGTATACAACATTACATACATTAAACTTCCAATAGCCGAAGCATATGGAATCCTGGCCATCTTATCTCTTTCTTCAGGTGTCTTTAGAGACATCTCTTTAGAAAGATGGATACCATGTCTCACTGGTAACAATCTTCTCTTGGAATCAAGCATGTTAAACCTCTTTAGCACCTTTTCCAAGTATAGACTTTGGGATAAACCAATTATTCTTTTCGCTCTATCTCTATAGATGCGAATCCCAAGAATATAGGTTGCCTCCCCTAAGTCTTTCATGGAGAATGTATTTGACAACCATACCTTTATAGTCGTCAACATACCTGTGTCATTACCCATCAACAGTATGTCATCCACATATAAGACAAGGAAAGTGATAGCACTGTCACTAACCTTCTTATATACACATGGCTCATCCTCATTTTTTGTAAAACCAAAGGATTTAATGGCTTCATCAAAACGGATGTTCCAACTCCTCGAAGCGTGTTTCAACCCATAAATGGATCGCTTTAGCTTGCATACCTTGGAACCATCTTGGGATTCAAATCCCTTAGGTTGTTCCATGAAAATGTTTTCTTCAATGTATCCATTGAGAAAAGCTGTTTTGACATCCATCTGCCAAATCTCATAATCATAGTACACAGCTATTGCTAATAAAATCCTAATTGATTTAAGCATGGCAACAAAGTAGAAAGTCTCCTCATAGTCGATTCCTTGCCTTTGGCGAAACCCTTTCGCTACTAGCCTTGCCTTATAGGTCTCTACCTTTCCATCAGAACCAATTTTCTTCTTGAAAAACCATTTGTTCCCTATAGGTACAATACCTTCAGATGGGTCAACAAGATCCCAAACTTAATTCTTATACATGGAATCAATCTCGGATTTCATAGCATCAATCCATTTTGAAGAGTCTATATCTGATATAGCTTCTTCATAGGTAAGTGGATCATCTCCATGATTTACTTCTTCATGAGTAGACAACTCTTGTTTTTCTTCATGAAGGAAACCATATCTCACTGGTGGGTGAGATACCTTGGTTGTTCTACGAGGAACAGCTGTAGATGTTTCATCAACGGATATAGGTTGACTAGATGGATCTATATCCATCTGATCTGTTGGTTGGTCAGAATTCTCTAATTCTAACTCTATTTGTCTTTCTTTGCCTCCTTCTTGGACAAACTGTTGTTCAAGAAATGTGGCATCTCTACTTATCACAACCTTTTATGAAGTAGGCAAATAAAAATAATATCCAAAACTATCTTTTGGATATCTAACAAATCGACCTTTTTCTGATCTGGTCTCCAATTTATCAGTGTTCAGCTTTTTGATATAAGCTGGACAACCCCAAATCTTAACATGCTTAAGACTTTGTTTTCTTCCATGCCATATCTCATAAGGTGTGGAAGAAACTGATTTTGATGGAATCCTATTCAGAATATACAAAGCTGATTCTAATGCAAATCCCCAAAAGAAGATTGGCATATCAGTATAGCTCATCATACTACGTACCATATCCAATAGGGTACGATTTCTCCTTTCAGATACACCATTCAGCTGTGGCATTCCTGGAGGAGTCAGTTGAGAAACAATGCCATGCTCTCTCAAGTATTTATCAAATTCAGTACTCAAATATTCACCTCCACGATCTGATCGAAGAGCTTTAATACTCTTTCCTGTTTGATTTTCTACTTCAGATTTAAATTCTTTAAACTTTTCAAAGGATTCATGTTTGTATTTCATCAAATACAAATACCCAAATCTTGATTTATCATCAGTAAAATTAGTGAAAGCCCCTCTCTAGCCATTTCTTTAAGTGGACCACATACATCACTATGTATTAGCTCCAAAATATTTTCAGCTCTTAGCCCTTGTCCAATAAAGGGTGGTCTAGTCATTTTTCCCTGAAGGCAAGATTCACAAGTTGGAGTAGGCTCAGAGCCCAATGAGGATTGAATCCCCATATTCTCCAATTTTGTAATCCTATCTTCTGCAACATGATATAACCTTAAGTGCCAAATATATTTTGAACTTGAGTTGGTTTTCACCACGGCATTGCATTCATTTAGATTGCTATACTCTGGCCAGTGGAAACACTTTCTTACTGGCAATGGAAACACTTTCCTATTGGCAATGGAAACACTTTCCTGGCGGTGGAAACACTTTCCTTTGCCTTCATGCCTTTAGTCTTCCTTTTCTGCTTAGCTATTTTCTTAGAAGGACCAGTGAACTGAGGTTTCTTTTTCTTTTTGCCCTTATTGTTATTGTACTTTCTAGCAGAAGAAGATGATACCATAGATACCTCTTTTCATTTATTGCGTGGAATATTCTTTTGGGCAATAACCAAAGATGTTGAGTAAACCACTAAGGTGCATTCTGTTGAGTCATATGGAAATTTGTCACAAAATTCCCAAAAGACTCGTGAAGGATCAAGGATCAAATCCGTCTGTAGTTGGAAATCCATGTTGAAGTCAAGATATTCCAATTGCTCAATCAGCCGAATCATCTTGTGGACATGATCCCCAACATTCTGTCCCTCAGACATCCTCATGCGGAACAGCTGCCTAGATATCTTATACCTAGCATTCCTACTGTGCTCACCATACAACTCTTGTAGGTGAAGGAGGATCTCACTTGCACTCTGCAAGTTTTTATGCTGCTTCTGTAACTCATTACTCATGGAAGCAAACATGTAACACTTAGCTCTCATATCATGCTCCTTCCACTTGTCCAAAGTTTCATGTTCCTCTTAAGTGGCCTCTGGAGGTAAGGGACCAGGAACATTTGAATCTAGAACATATCCTATATGTTCAAGGTTCAAGACAAGTTTCAAATTTCTTAGCCAATCATACAGATTAGGTCCTGCCAAACTATTGCGATCAAGTATGCTTGCAAGGATATTGGATGGTGGTGGTTGTTCTGTGCTCATTATTATCAGAAAATTAATTGCAGAAATAACCAGATTAATTAGTAAATGTATCATGTAATTAACCAAATATGATTATGGTCTTTTAATCAAATTGGTCCTCCCACTAACTTAGCGAATCCTACACTTCCAAAGTAGAAAACGAAAATCCTAGTTGGATGGATTTCTAGTGGGTGATTGAATTCTTATAATTCTATTGATCATCCTCAGGTACATCCATTATTGGAATTACAATAAACTATAAGTGAGCAACTCCTTGCCCATCACATCTCATGTGAGGTTCAATCCTTTACCTAGCCCCTAATGCTCAAAATCTCAGGTACATCCATTATTGACTTATCTTGCATTAGTTAAGTTGATCCCATTAAGCCAGTAATTATGCAAATAATTTTAATGTCCTCAGGTACATCCAATATTGGCCACTAAACCATTTACATATTTATAACATCTCATGCTTAACAATTGTTCTTAAGAAAATCTCTTAAATTAATTGCATCTCATGCAACTATTTAAAATTTCTTAAAATAATTGCCCCAATGGAGGGCCTATGTTATAATTACTTTAATTATAGCATTTCCAACTTAATCATTTGTTTGGAAGATTTTATGGTCATTTTAATTACTATTAAGGTCTCACTTTGCACATTATCCATTTAGCATGCATATATCATATAATTGCATACATTCCCATACATCTCATGCATTCATGGATAAGCAGTAAATATGGTATGATCATGGACTTTCTAAGGGATTCAATTCTGAGCCACCAAGAATTGAATCAGGGCATTCCTAGGTGCATTTCATTTATTCATTCATTTTACAAGAGTTGCTGAAGGAGTACATAATCAACACTTGACCTTGAATTCCTCCCACTGGTCCCACCAATGCTCTTGACCTCCTTGAACTTCTTGCAATCCAATATTACATAGTAATCCTTGGCATACCAAGGTGAATTTACAAGAAATTAAATAAATGAAATTACAATCCAAAAATTATTACAAACTTAATAATACATGCCCAAAATAAATTAAAATAAATTAATTAATTTACAATCCCAAAGAAACATAAAAGAAATAAATCCAATCACATTGGTCTTTTATAGTCCATGATCATCCATCATGCATATCACTATTTAACAATTAAATAAAACATACATACTTAAATTAAATTGAATATCTCGTATTCAACTTAAAAATTCAGATTTGAATATGATTCAAATAAATTTAAAAATTCAGATTTGAATCACATTCAAACAACTTCAAAAATTCAGATTTGAATCACATTCAAACATTTTTTAAAAAATCAGATCTGAATTTTATTCAATCAATTTTAAAAAATCAGATTTAAATATGATTCAAACAACTTTAAAAATTCAGATTTGAATCACATTCAAACAACTTTTAAAATTCATTTTTGAATCACATTCAAACAATTTTTAAAATTCTGATTTGAATCATAATTTAATTGTGTGATAAAAACTACTAATTAAACACTTTAATTAGTCAAAGAATAGGCCTTAGATCATACAACAATTGCAGAATTAAAAGCCAAACCTTAAACCACCCATGGAAGCCAAACCATGCGCACCATTGATGGTGTTTTTTTCAACTATGCCGCCAACTTGCTTTGCAACCAGCAATGAACTTTTGATCTCATGATCAAACACACAATTAAATCATATAATCAACAATCTAAATGGCAAATATAGTGGCTCTGATACCAATTGAAGGAACGGAAGCGTGAAAAACACAAGTTTATACCATTGAATTCAAAAATTTTCACCTAGGGTCACATGTATCATGCAAGATTTATTTTTATCTATTTGATTTCAATGATAAACAACATATTAAAACTCTTTTAATATGTTTTTGGATCTATATTTGCCATTTAAGATTTTAAAATTAATCAGATTAATTTTAGAACCCTAGATTAAATCAAGAACGATTACACTAACCTCTTGATGCAATCGCAAATGTCTGCGCCTTTGAGATTCGTCTTCAGGACACCAGATGTTGTCCCTCTAGCTTGTCCACACCAAGAACATCTATGGCAGCCCTTGAATAGCTTCTAAAGCTTTTTCTATTAATTAGAAAATCAAGTTCTGGCTTTTAAGAGATTAAAGATGTAAACAGGACACTAGAAACAATTTCTAGTGTTCTTAATTCAAGAGATTGATGGCTAATCTATTTGAATTGATAAGAGATGAAGAAGAAGAGATGAAAACCCTCAAAGTGGCGTGAAAAAGGAGTGTGGCTGCTGGTTGTGTTTTATTTTTCTCATAACAACACTTATATAGCTAGGTTAACACATTAAACCCTTGCCACATGTCACCCTTTGATTAGCTCTAGGTTTAAGTGACCCAATCACATTGTGCCAAGTGTCAAACCTATATTTAATCTTGATTTTAATCATCTTACATGATTAAAAAACATTTGGCAAGCTTATGTGTAATCCCATGTGTCACCATCTCATGGTGCCACGTGTCCTGTAATGAAATGACCAAAATGCCCCTATGTCTTAATTTTGAGTTCTTAACCCAAAATAATTATTTTCTTCTTCTAATTAATTTATATCAAATATAAATTAATTAATTAATCTCTATTAATTAATTTCTCATTAATTAAATTCATATTTAAACACTTTAAATATAAATTTAATTTATACTACACATCCAATAATCTAGATTTGGTTTCAAGTCATGCTAGGGACTTTGCAATCTAATTGCAAACCAAACCTATTTAATTAATCAATTAAACTCTTTAATTAATTAATTAAACCATATTTAATTAGGTGATAACTTGTGTATGTGTGTGACTTATTAGGCTCATCACTAATTGGCAATGAGACATGATATCAACTCTTAATATCATCAGAACTCTTTCTTACCATAAATGATTTCTCTAAATCATTTTTGTGAATCTCATAGACCATGGTTAACACCTAGCATAGCATGCCATGGCCACCCAATTAGTAATAAGGTTTACCTTAAATGAACCTATAATCATATGTTACCATGCACTAGAATCTCTCTATTATAAAATCCCAACTCAAGCTAGAGTCATGGTTTATGTCAAACTCCATTTGCTATGAATATTATGTTCTCTTTTAATTCCAGTTCTTGATTAAAAAGATTTTCTCATCAGAAACTCTTTTCTGAATAAATCTATCTGTCCTGGCCAGGAACTTGAAACATCAAGAACAATTAAATGAACATAGGATTTTATCTCTATTTACTTAGAGGAACAGATGCCATCTTGATCAACACCTACCTCCATATATAACTAGTAGGAGCCAACAGATGCCCATATACCCATACACAGTATAAGTATGAAAGCAGTATCAAGCTCAAACTACCTATATACAAGATAACTGTGCTATCTCAGGTCTAAAAATTATATGCACTGATATGATTTATGACAAAACATTGACAAGAGTAAACTCCATGTGCTTGTCATAAGTGTCACTGGTTCGGCCTACTTATCATCTATAAGTGCCTATCATGTTTGTTATATGGCATGAGACTCACCATTCCATCTTATTTATATCTCATATAAATAACTTGGGAACAAACATGAATACAATCTTTCTGGATAAGTCATGTCCTTATTATGAAGTATCCTTGATTGTGAACCTATTTATGATACTTTGTGCTAGAAATATTGTCACTCATATTCTTAACAACTTAAGAATAATATTTCTAACAAAATATCAATGGACCTTTTCTATTACACATAAATATATTATGTAAAGGGAAAAGTGGAAATGCCTTTTATTAATAAAATATGTACAAGATACATACTAAATGATATGCTCTACGGCATACTACTAACAATATGAACCCCTTATCAAGCAACTCTTGTAACTAAATTTTCAACTCTCTCAATTCAGTGGGTGCCATCCTATAAGGAGCGATAGAAATTGGTGTTGTACCCGGCATTACCTCAGTAGCAAACTTGACTTCCCTTTCTGGTGGTAAACTAGGCAATTCTTCAGGAAATACATATGGGAAGTCTCTTACTGTGGCTATATCACACAGGTTTGGCTTAGCCTGTCTAGTATCAACCACGTGTGCTAGGTAAGCTTCACAGCCTTTTCTCATCAATCTTCTTACAACTGTGGCTGAGATAACATTGGACAAGAAATCTGTCGTTTCACCCACAATAGAAATCTCATTACCCTCAAAAGTTTTTAGGGAAATCCTCTTCAATTTGCAATCAACTATTGCCTAATGACGGGACAACCAGTCTATTCCCAAAATCACATCAAACTTGTGGAAGGGCAATTCAATTAGGTATGCTGAGAATTCATACCCCTGAATCCTCAACGAGCAACCTTTATACACTTTATTCACTACCACACTGTGGCCTAGTGGATTTGTGACCAGAATGTCTTGATCACTCTCCTCTACTGGAACTCCCCTCTCTATGAGTAGTTTGATGCAGATGTATGAATGAGTGGATCCTGGATCCATTAATGCATGCATAGATATGTTGTAGAGGGAGAACGTACCACTGATGACGTCCGGGGCATCTTGCTCCTCTTGAGCTCTGATGGCATAGGACCTGGCAGGTACTCTAGTCTCTGGCCTTTCAGTTCACTCGGATGCAGGCCTCAGTGATGGACCAGTTGCCTCAAATTTACTGGGCTTCCTACCCCTTTGTGGTACAGGAGCAGGTCTGCCTGCTTGTGTTGGGGCAGCTGTAGTAGTCCTCTTCAGACAATTTTTAATCTGATGTTTTGTAGATTCACACCATAAGCATGCACTAGTCACTCGCCAACAGTCCCCCTTATGCCACTTATGGCAGTACGGATAGGCAAAAGATGCTGGGGCTGGTCCCCTGAACACCATCCCTAGAGAGCTGCCCACTGATGGTGTGGACTGGCCTCTCCTAGGTGTAAACTGTGTTCTGGGCCCCTGGGACTAGCCCTGGCCTTGTGGTTGTCCTGAACCCTGAGCAGGAGCACCTTTACTCTTCTTACTGGGACTGGAGAATGAACTGGATTGACCTGGACCCCTCTTCTGCTATCTTTCCCTTCTAGTTTGCTCATTTATTCGGACCCTTTCTACTTTCGATGCAACATCTACTAATTTGGCAAAATCTGTGATCTCTAATGTTGTTATCATGACTTTGATATTATCATTGAGCCCTTCTTCGAATCTTCTGCACCTCTCTGCCTCTGTAGGAACTATCTCCCTCCCATACCGGCTCAGTCTGACAAATTCTCGCTCATACTCTACCACTGATAGTTGCCTCTGTCTCAAACTGATAAATTCTCTTCTTCTCTCTTCTAAATACACCTTACTAACATACTTCTTCTTGAACTCTATTAGGAAGTAATCCCAGGTGATTTGATCCAGTTGCACCTCACTAGTGACTGTGTCCCACCACTGGCATGCATCATCCTGAAGTATGGACACAGTACCCTCCAGGTTCTGCTCGGGGGTGCAATGAAGCTGTTTCAGTAATCTGATTGTTCTATCCAACCAGTTTTCCGCTGTTATGGGATCATCCTCCTTCTTCCCAAAGAAATCCACAGCCCCATGTTTTCGCAGTTTCTCCAGGTGGGATTTCTATGGTGCTGGTGGAGGTTGTGGCTGTGGTTATGGTGGTGGAATTGCCCCCATCATTTGTCAGTAAAACTTAGTCATTTGTTGAAATAATGCAAACTGAGGTTGGGCAAGTGCCTCAGCTACTGGTGGAGCAGATTCTACCCTGCCCCCAGATTCAGCCCTTGGTGGAGCACGACTCTCCATCTCTTCATTCACTACTCTTTGAGAAGCATGATATATATCCTAATCAAAAAAAGAAAATAAATAGATCTGCATCAGTGTCACCTCAACACTTACAAATGCAATGCAATGGTATGCACTATATCTAGGCCCAGAAACGCCTAAATCGATGCTCTGATACCACTAATTATGACACCCCTTACCCGTCTACAGCGTAGCCGAGCAAGATATGCCACACAGTGTGCCGGAGCACCAATTCACATTTCCATTACAATTTACCCTTTTTAATTCATTAATTTATAATTTTGATTAATTTGAATTTTTTCACAAATTTTATAGAAAATCCGGCAGAGTGCCGGCTATAAATTGGAAAAACAGTTATTGTGAAACTGTTTAAAAGAAACTTCTAATAAAATTTTCAAATCCAGAACTCCATTATAAACACATCTCAACTCAATCTCAAAATCTTAACACTATTTTCAGAATTTTTTTCTATTCACATCATCACTTGAAGCATATTCATAAATATTGTCTAACATTTCATTTTTTTTTTCAACATAATATACAGAAATTTTCAATAACATGAAATTTCATATATTTACATTATCACATAATTTCAAGAGTTTATAGTTACAATCCAAAACTAATACAAAATGCAAAATAAAAAATGCCACCCAAAGTCCTAATGTCCTACGAAGTGCACTGCAAATGTGAGGTGACTCTGGACTCAGTATGCAGCTTTCAAAGTTCACCCTATTTGATGTCTGTTGGGCTCCCCAGCTATGTCTCCAGTACCTGCGCGTGGCAAAAGTGACGCACTAAGCAATTCTGCTTAGTGGTGACAATATAAAATAAAATAAAATAACTAAAATAATATAAATATGTAGAATGTATGTTTACATTTTAGACAGACTTAATTTCTGGCATTTATTGCATTATAATTTGATTAAAATTTTGTAAGATTCATTATCATTGCCCGAGTAACCCATACTAGTCGACTGGACTGGATAAACGGGTAAACTGGCACTGGGTACTAAGTACCTCGGACCATCACACCATCTGTCACATTGTGTCTCCCGGTGTGCAACAGAACAGCTAATAAGCTGTAATAATTATCAGGGACAAAACCTAAGTATAACAACTCAATCAACATAGCCAAAGGCTATTATGTCACAAAATGGCACGTGAGGCCATAAAACACATAATGGCATGAAGCCATATGCAGTACTGCTAACAGGACCCTAGTGGCATGCCAACCTATCCAAACCAATCTTGCTAGGTGTACTAGGGCATGTTACACTCTTAATTTATACAATTCTTGAAATTTAAGTTTAGGTGTTACTATTCAATTCATTAGTCAATAAAAATGTTGACTTTTACATGGACAATAGGTACTTTGGTTTTAATACTCCCAACATACCACATTTTGCATTCTAAAATTGTTGGTATTGGTTGCCAATACCATTTCAAAGCTTAATGTTAATTGTTCAAAATTTTCAGATTTCAAGCTCTGTGTTTACTGTTCCATAGGTCATTTTTGCAGTGGGAATTTGGCAAAGTGGTCAACATGAAAGTTGTTCCTTATTTTCTCTAGTTACATTTCCTTTTTTGAATCACTCTATTTGGAGTTTTTTCGCTTACGTTATGGCCCAAAAACCACAACTTGCCGGATTACAAATTTTCCAGATTTTATGGACTGACCAAATCTACGGTATTTTGAGCGGTGATTGCAGGTCACTTTTTGAATATGTTATTCTCATAATTTGGGTTAGCTTTCTTCATGAAAGTTGTAGGTCTATATCTCAGCTTGTGTCTGGTAAAATGTCAGGTCAATTGGAGCTTTCTACACTGAGTTATGACCAAATGATTAAGCACTGTTCATTTGGTCATTTTACCCAGGCAGATTGTAGGTCCCTCGGATTAGGGCAATCTTTAGGTCAACTTGGTTTGGTTTTCTGGGCATGGTTTATTCACCAAAGTTGTGCCATTATGTGTCTAATTTCATTTCCAATTGGCATTGCACAAATTGAACCTCTACAACTCCAGTTATTGCTGCCCAAACCTGGTGGACTCATGCTCAGTCCTGCAGGTCAGCCAAGGCAGCAATACTAACTGTAATTTCCACTAATCAAACCACCTCATTTCTTGTTTACACAAAACCAAATGGTCACTAATTGACCATTAAAACTTACTTTCATCATTACATGATCAAATGCGGGTACCATTCTTTTTGCTTAGGCAAAATGACCAAATGAACAGTGTTCATTCATTTTGTCATAACTCAGTGTAGAAAGGTCCAATTGACCTGAAATTTATATCAATGAAAAGCTTAGACAATTTAGAACAACTTTAATGCAGAACACAAACTCTAATTCTAGAATTAACCAAATGAAATTGTTGGCCAAAATTGAGCTACCAATTCTGGCAGGATGGGATTCTTCCCAGAAATTTTGGGCAGATACCAATCCGGCCAGCCTTATTCAAATTAGTATTTCTTGAGCTAGAAAACTTAAAATGGAGTGATTCAAAAAGCAAATTAAATAAGACACATAAAGGAACAACTTTCATGAAGAGAATTTTGTCAAATTCCTACTGTACAAATACCAATAGAACAGTAAACTTAGTGCTTAAAATCTGAAAATTTTAAAATAACCAACACTAAGATTCATAATGGTATTGGCAACCTATGCCGACAATATTAGAATGCAAAATGTGGAATGTTGGGGATATTAGAACCAATATACCTATTGTCTATGAAAAAGTCAGCATCTTCATTGACTACTGGAATGAATAATAACAATAAAATTTCAATTTCAAAAAAAAAATGCATAATTAAAAGTGTTAAATGCCCTAGTAGGCCTAGTGTGATTGGTTTGGATAGGTTGGCATGCCAATACGGTTCTGTTAGCAGTACTGCATAAGGCATCATGCCATTCTGTAATTCATGGCTTAAATGGCCATTATGTGATTTTATGGCTTTCAGCCATTCTGACACTATTGTGATATTTGGCCTTGTGCCTAATATTTATTACAGCTTATTAGCTGTTCTGTTGCATACATAGAGACACATTGTGATCGATGGCGTGACGGCCTGAGGTACTTGTTACCCAGTGTTGGTTTACCCATTATCCAGTCCAGTCAACTGGTATAGGTTACTTGGGCAACCAAAAATAAATATTGATAAAGTTTAATCAATTATCGATATAAAAAGTACCAAATAAATAATACTACAAATAATTACCAAAAATTTATCCGTATGAGAAATCAACATATACACTGCATGTTTATTTCCTTTTAGTTCTTTTTATTTTATTATTGGCACCATTAAGCAGTATTGCTTAGCGAGTTGCTTTTTCCATGCGTAGGTATTAGAGATACAGAGTGTGATTCCAGTGGACCCCCGTCCGGGTGAGGATCAGATCTGCGAGTGTCCTGTGTCACCTCTCAGCTATAGTGCATTGGTAGGATGCTAGGCTATATTTTGTATTTTATGTTTGTATTTTTGTACATTTTGTAATTAAACTTTTATTTTATCATGTATATTTGGAACTTATGTGATTACGTATTAATGAAATTTTTTATAAATTATGTTCATAAAAAAAGTTGAGTATTTATTTATGATTTGAGTATAAATATGATGTGAATTGAATGATTAGAAAGTTTGACAAATTGATGAGAATTTGTTGAGAATTGATGGCATATTTGGAGTTGTGGATTTGAATAATTATTGGAAGTGTTTTTCTACAGGTTCCGAAGAACTGTTTTCTCCATTTTTAGCCAGCACTCTACCGGATTTTCTATAAAATTTTCAGAACCTTAAATTAATTCAAAATTTCAATAAATAAATTAAATGACATAAATTTCACTTTATGATAAATAAATAAATTAAGAAAATGGTAAATTATAAGAAAATAAGATTTGTTGCTCTGGCACACTATGTAGCATATCTTACTTGGCTACATTGTAGACGGGTAAGGGGCGTCACATGAAATACATCATGTGTTTATGTACAATGAACAAAAGAACAAAATCTAGACATACATGGGCCCTAGCAGAAAAAAAAAATTACAACTGTCGAAGTGACTAGTAGGCACCGGCAAATCTTATCGGCCTCTGTATGAGCACTGCTACTGTTGCTACTGCGGTTGTGGGGACTAGTCTCCAGTACCTACGCGATGGAAAACCAACGCGCTAAGTATAACACTTAGTGGTGCATAATTTATAGGAACAATAAAAACAATTGAAATAATAATTCTGCATGGCAGTTCATAATTTCTAGGTCTTTTATATTTTTATTGTACTTTGGAAACAATTTAAATTATTCGATCTTTTCTTTTTACTTATTGTATATTAAGTCTTAATTAATCATTATCAGTGCCCAAGTGACCTATAACAAATTATAAAAGCAGGATACACGGGAGTATACTAGTTAGATAGCCATATGTCTATCCAGTATATGTCGCTTATGTCAGGCATGAAGCCTGCGGGCAGGCATTTAAGCCAGATATAATATTAGGCACAATGGCCAATGGGCAGGCATAAAGCCTGTAGAATAATCATGTCAGATAGATTTTATCTATTAATGATTATTTTTGTGGACAATACTGCTATCTGTAGTCCCTAATTGGTGTACCAATCAATCCAAATTAAATAAATAAGTCTATGTATACTATGGGCAATTAAACGTTATTATTTCTTTATTTGAAATGTTCATGTCACTTTATAGTGGTAAAATAGGTCCCACATACCCCTTTCATGTGATTTAGTGTTTAATGGCTTGTTAGAGTTAAACTCCTACAATAACATAATTTATCTCAAGGACCTTTCTTTAGGTTCAGCTTTTGTGTCTTACTTTTACCTATCCATTTGATTAGTTTTTAGCCACTATTTGGCCACACTTCCTTCAAGGAAGTTGTTCCTCTATGTCTTATCTTTATTTTCCCTTTTCAATCATGTTAATTTGAGTTTTAGAACTCAAGTTATGGTCAGATAACCATAACTGATTCATTTCCAAATTCTGATTCCTTAACTAGGCAGCTTTTGGACTTAAATTTGACCTAATTAATGGAAGATGTTGCAGTCATTTGTAAGCATAGTGATCTTCATAGAAATTGTTTTCCTATGTCTTATGATTATTGAGAAATTTGTATCACAATTTTTGAAGTTTTATGGAATTATTTATGGCGAATTAACTGACCTGGACTCATGTACCCTGTGCCAATAGGATATCAGTTCAGGTCAGTGACTACAGGTCAACTTTTGAGGTCCTTACATTCATAATTTGAGGAAGGTTTATGAAACAAAGTTGGATCCCTATTTCTTAGGTTTTTGGAAAGGCATGGCTCATCCCAATTGGATTTTTCTAGTGGTAGATATGACTAAAAGACTGTTATGGGGTCAAATGAAGTTTAGTCAAATTCCAGGTTTTGATGTATTGAATTCTTCTAACAATTTAACCTAGTTCTCTTGATTTCTGGGTTTTGGTCAAAATATCAATTTTGTAGATCTGTGTCCTGCAGACATTTTGCCACTAGTTTCATTATATTTGAGTTCTTATAGTCCAATTTATGGCCATTTTGCCAAAACTGATCGGGTAAGTTTAAGTCCAGCAGTTTCTGGGCAATCTAGTTCTGGATAGTTTTGTAACCCAAATTGGGCCAGCAATTTGGTTTGGTTCAAGGGCTTTCTGGGTTATGTGGTCTTCATGAAAATTGTAGCCCTATGTCTAATCTTTCCAATGGTATAAAATTCAGGTCATTTGGACTAGTATAGAGGGAGTTATGACCAAATAAATATGTACTATTCATTAGGTCATTTTCTAGGTGTTGTGCAGGGTCATCTGGATTGGGACAATGTTTAGGTCAAGTTTTGGACAGAATTTGGGCATAGTTTCTTCATTGAAAATGGAGTTTTTTGGGTTTGGTTTCACCTCCAATTGGCCTCATACCAATTTGAGTAACACAAATTTAGTTATGGCTCAAAACTCAAGCTGGACTCAATGAGTCCCAAACGTGCAGAAAAAGCACTCCCATATTTTCAATCTCCTCTAACTTCCTTACTTCAATTGGCATACATAGAACTTCTATAAGCAACAATTTCATCTCAAATAGATTAAATCTCAAGCAAAGACAAAATCCTCAATTCATGTACACAAACTCTAATTTCAATTATCCAATTTATACAAACACAACACATTCAAACTCCTAATCATATCAACTTATCAAATATCCTCATGGAACCAATTTTTACCATTTAAAAGTACCAAACCCCAAGAGTTCCATGCCTACTAAAATTAGGGTTCTTCAAATTCTTATCATTTGTTTTCATTTTCATGTGATACTCACTCATCTCATCATGCTTATAAGATTTAAAGAAGAGAGTGAGTGGTATCTTGCACTTACCTCTTGTAACCCAACTTGTAAACTTCCCAAAACTTCAAGTTTCCTTCTTCTTATAGCTACCAATAGCTTCCTTATGGAGTGGGGATGATTTTTAGTGAAGAGAGGTTAAGGTTTTATGTAGAAGAAGCTTAGGAAATCAAGCTATCAACAAAGAAAAATGGAGGGAGAGAATTGTTAGTAGTATGCCTTAGAGCATACCATTTAGTATGTATCTTGTACATGTTTTTATTAATAAAAGGCATTTCCACTTTTCCATTTACATAAGATATTTATTTTTAATAGAAAAGGTCCATTGATATTTTGTTAGAAATTCTATTCTTAAGTTGTTAAGAATATGAGTGATAGTATTTCTAGTACAAAGTATCATAAATAGGTTCACAATCGAGGATACTTCATAATAAGGACATGACTTATCTAGAAAAATTGTATTTATGTTTGTTCCCAAGTTATTTATATGAGATATAAATAAGATGGAATGTGAGTCTCATGCCATATGACAAACATGATAGGCACTTATAAATGATAGGTAGGCCGAACCAATGACACTTATGACAAGCACATGGAGTTTACTCTTGTCAATGTTTTGTCATAAATCATATCAGTGCATATAATCTTTAGACCTGAGATAGCACAATTATCTTGTATATAGGTAGTTTGAGTTTGATACTGCTTTCATACTTGTACTGTGTATGGGTACATGGGCAAGTGTTGGCTCCTACTAGTTATATATGGAGGTAGGTGTTGATCAAGATGGAATATGTTCCTCTAAGTAAATAGAGATAAAATCCTATGTTCATTTAATTGTTCTTGATGTTTCAAGTTCCTAGCCAGGACCGATAGATTTAATCAGAAAAGAGTTTCTGATGAGAAAATGTTTTTAATCAAGAACTGGAATTAAAAGAGAACATAATATTTATAGCAAATGGAGTTTGACATAAACCATGACTCCTGTCACACCTTACCCCTCTGTAGGGCATAACATAATCCCGTAGTATACCTAATGAATTACCAACTTAGTCTACTGATAACCCATTAAATACACTACAAGGGATTTTAAAACTTTTCTTACTTCTTTTACAGTGGTGAGCACTATTTACAGGTGTTAAAAAACTTTTTGAATTGAAGTGATAGAACTAACACATTTGAATTATTTGGAATTTCTGTAAAAATTTTGGCAGAGTGCCATCTGTATTTTGGATAAAATATTTCTTCAAAAAACCTATAAAAAGCACTTCAATATATTTCCAAATCTTAACTCCAATCCACAGTGATTTTTCAAAGACTGAGATACAAGAAATATAATACAATTTTTACAAGTCAAAAGAACTCATAATTTACTTTACAACTTCAATGTACAGTTTGAATTTACAACTGCTCAAAACCAAGAACACTATGTACATACAGTGGTCATTCAATGCAGTACAAAATGCAAAATGTGGTATACTCATTATACCCGATAATCTCTCGTTGGATGTACTAGCAGCCTAGTCTCTCATCTGTCTGCATACTACTGCGGCAAAGAATGAAAGCTATCACGAGACAATGTCTCAGTGGTGCACAACATTAACCAAATACAACTTTAAATCACAGTTCATAAATCATATAAATGATAGATACGTAAAACCATAGTTAAATTCAAGACAATGAATGTCATAAGGAATTTAACACAATATCACAATAAATCTCAGTAATCAAAACGTAGTTAAATTCAAAAGACAGTGAATGTCAATAAGAATTTAAACTCCATTTCATAAATTATCAAAGCTCATAATAACACAATTTAGTCAAATAATTTACGAACACAGTGTTGCCAATTCATACACAACTTAAGCCATGACACAAAATTTCGGATCAATGCCTCGTTGTACACCACGACAAAGCAATCACAATCCCACTAATCGAAATCAATGAGGAAGGGAGCTAGCTATATAATGAGTACTCATCTGATCACCTCAACTGGTAAACCAAAGAGGGAGAAAAATAAACGATCACGACTCCATAAATGGAGAAGGAAAATAAACGATCATAACCCCATAAATGGAGAAGGAATGATATGATACTGTCATGCTAAGTGTGAACACAAAATCAATTCCAAACATTTTATTCAAATGATTCGTGAGAATCCAATAAATTTCTAAAGTCATAAATTCATTCACAAAATGGCAACACAATTCATAATTAACTTCAAATTTTCACAAATGACACTAAATCAATTTTTCCACAGTTTCAAACCATTTACAATACTTTTCAAGCAATAAGTATCCATTCAAACACATTTCCATAATTGAAAACAATAATATATAAATAGTCATAATTTATTTCAATTGAAAATTCAAAAGAAATAACTGTTGTGCACAAACCTCTGATAACTGTCTCTTGGCCTTGACTCAGTGTTTCCTTCCCTTTCCCTGAGTCTTTTCTAACTGAGAAACACAATTTGAAGTGTTTCAATACTCATTTAAACTGTCTCTAACGATAATGCTTGATAATTAATTTACTGAATTCTAATATTTGCTTAGTCAACCTAATATGTAGACCCTCGATGCATTCTAGGTAAATTAGGTTTTAATGTTATTAATATGTCACATTCGATAGTATTTTAGGGTTGGTACATGTTACCAAGTTCATTTCCGTGTATACTGCATTTTCTTGCAATTTGCTAGATTCCGGGATACTAGTTTGACCTAGCCGGACGACCTAGTTCCCTCGATTTTCAGGTTTCGGTCAGAATACAAACTTGTAGATCTATGTCTTATGGAACGCGGGGCAAAATTTCAGGTCATTCTGAGTTATGTAGACCAAGTTATGGTCAATTTACTATTGCTAGTCAAATTGCATCAAAATTGGTCACTTTAGGTCACTTTAGGTCAATTTTGGTTTGGCCAGTTTTTGGACCCGAATTTGTGCAAGCTGTTTGACTTGCTTATGGTCATTTCTGGGCTTTGGTGTCTTCATAAGACTTGTAGATATGGGTCTTAGATATTCATGGTCAAAAGTTCAGGTCAATTGGACCTGTTTTGAGTGAGTTATGGCCTAAATACTAACTGTTGCCCAAATGGTCAATTTTCAGGCCTCAATTGTACTTAATCCGGATTTGGTCATTTTTCAAGCTACCTTGCAAGCAGAATTTTGGCAAGTTTCCTTCATGAAAGTTGGCACATTTTGTGCCTAGTTTCAGCTCAAATTGGTCTCATACCAATTGGAGCCACACACCTAAAGTTATAGGCCTAAAACACAAACTGCCTTATTGCGTTTCTTTCATACACATCAAGCATCACTTTTAACACTTACCAAACTTAACATTCAAGCCAATTATGGTTGTACCATAACCTAAACATAATTCACAACATATTATAGGTCATTTTGGCAGCTTACAATTACATTCAACATACACCATAAAGTGCAGAATTTTTCAACTCAATTTACAATCAATTCAATCACCTAACCATAACATCTTTTTCATGTCCAACTTCACACCATCATATATACACTCAAACTGCCCTAACATCCAACACAATTCAACATTAATATACCATAAACCAAACATGAAATAACATCCTTATGGTTCACCAAACCAGGCTGCCATTTCATGCATTACATTTCCATAATTTCCAAGCATTCAAATTTCAATACACATTCATATATCCTAAGTATACATCACCCAAATAATTTCCTACACATATATATATTTAATCAATCCTTTAATCCACCATTTACAAGCAAAAAAAAACTGTCTTCAAGGTGTTTCCATGGCTGCCAAAAGTACACATCTCCCTTAGAACATTAAACTCCAAAATTCCTTCCACAATTCAACTACCCATAACACCCACACAAACTTTAATGAAGCAAGGATGAAGGAAATGGACATATACCTCAAGTGAAGCTTGTCAAACCTCTTCAAATCTCTCCCTTTTTGCTCCCAAAATACTGCCCAAGGTGTGTACTCAAACTTTAATGAAGGAGACTTCAAGAAATTGTGGCTTGATCTTGAGTGGATGAAGCTCCACACATGGATGGCAATAGAGGTTTTGGGAGGGATTCCAATTCGGCTGGAAGAGAGCAATGAAGAAGATGAAGTTGCTAAATGATGTGGCTGTCCACTTAGGTGTAGATAATTCCCACTAACTCTCCACTAAACTTTATTTAATTAATATTATATGTTAAATGTGTTAATTACTCAATTTGAATCCCATTTTTGCTATTTACATTAGGTACCCCTAATTTAATTTTTCATTATATTTTCCAAGTGTAATATTTTTTATTTTAATGGACATTTAGGTCAAAAGATAACTCGGGATGTCAAATGACCACAATGCCCCTGTTCAGGTTGCATTCCCGATTTTTCGGTAACACCGGGTTTTGACCGTTTTTCGATTTCTCACTTTTCTTTGTACTAATTATTTAATTTTTCTTTGATATTTCTAATGATATTTATACTTCAATAAATATTTATTTGAGTACTAAAAATATTTTCCAGGGTTCCCCGCAGTCCAGGGCTAGTCAACGGTCCACGCCGTGACTTCCCGGTGCGGTCACCCATCGCTAGGGTTCTCGGCTCGCTTAACTTGGTTACATTTCTTTGCTATTATTTTTCCTTTATTTTTCTTTTATTTTCTTTTCTTGTATTTCATTATTTTATGTCTCCTCAATCATAATGAAGTGTAGTTCTAGGCATCCTAGCTATCCGGACAACACTGGTTACCGAAACAGTTGAATGCACTACCAAACTTAGGGGTGTTACAACTCCAGCTTGAGTTGGGATTTTGTAACAGAGAGATTATAGTGCATGGTAACATATGATTATAGGTTCGTTTAAGGTAAATCTTATTACTAATTGGGTGGCCATGGCATACTATGCTAGGTGCTAACCATGGTTTATGAGGTGCATAAAATGATTTAGAGAAATCATTTATGGTAAGAAATAGTTCTAATGATATTAAGAGTTGATATCATATCTCATTGCCAATTAGTGATGAGCCTAGTAAGTCACACACATACACAAGTTATCACCTAATTAAATATGATTTAATTAATTAATTAAAGAGTTTAATTGATTAATTAAATAGCTTTGATTTGCAATTAGATTGTAAAGTCCCTAGCATTACTTGAAACCAAATCTAGATTATTGGATGTAAAGTATAAGATTAAATTTATATTTAAAGTGTTTAAATATGAATTTAATTAATGAAAAATTAATTAATAGAGATTAATTAATTAATTTATATTTGATATAAATTGATTAGAAAAAGAGAAATAATTATTTTGGGTTAAGAACTCAAAATTAAGACACAGGGGCATTTTGGTCATTTCACAGGGTGACATGTGGCACCATGAGATGGTGACATATGGCATTACACATAAGCTTTCCAAATGTTTTTTAATCATGTGAGATGATTAAAATTAAGATTAAATATAGGTTTGACACTTGGCACAATGTGATTGGGTCAATTAAACCTAGAACCAATCAAAGGGTGACATGTGGCAAGGGTTTAAATGGTGACCTAGCTATATAAGTGTTGTTATAAAAAAAATAAAACATATAAGCTACTGCTCCTAAATTCCGCCACCCCTTGGCTACCTTTTCCTTCTTTTCTTCTTCATCTCTCGCTCATTCCAAGAGATTAGCAAACAATCTCTTGAATTAAAAATACTAGAAATTTTTTCTAGTGTCCTGTTTACATCTTTAATCTCTTAAAAGGCTGAACTTAATTTTCTAAATAATAGAAAAAGCTTTAGAAGCTATTCAAGGGCTGCCATAGGTGTTCTTGGTGTGGACAAGCTAGAGGAACAACATTTGGTGTCCTGAAGACAAATTTCAAAGGCGCAAATACACTTCAATGCATCAAGAGGTTAGTGTGTTTGTTCTTGATTTAATCTAGGGTTCTAAAATTAATCTGATTAATTTTAAAATCTTAAATGGCTAATACAGATCCAAAAACATATTAAAAACATATTGAAAGAGTTTTAATATGTTGTTTATCATTGAAATCAAATAGATAAAAATAAATATTATATGATGCATGTGACCCTAGGTGAAAATTTTTTGAATTCAATGGTATAAACTTGTGTTTTTCATGCTTACGTTCCTTCAATTGGTATCAGAGCCAATATATTTGCCATTTAGATTGTTGATTATATGATTTAATTTTGTGTTTTGATCATGAGATGATTTATCCATTGCTGGTTGCAATGGATGTGTGGCGGCATACTTGAAGAACACTATCAATGGTGCGCATGGTTTGGCTTTAAGGGTGGTGCAAAGGTTTGGCTTTTTAATTTACAATTGTTATATGATCTAAAAACTCATCCTATGTCTAATTAAATTGTTTAATTCAATCGCACAATTAAATTTTGATTCAAATCAGAATTTTAAAAATTGTTTGAATGTTATTCAAATCTGAATTTTAAAAGTTGTTTGAATGTGATTCAAACCTGAATTTGTAAAGTTGTTTGAATCATAATTAAATCTAATTTTTTAAAGTTGTTTGAATAATATTCATATCTGAATTTTTAAAAAATTGTTTGAATGTGATTCGAATCTGATTTTTTTTAAATTGTTTGAATGTGATTCAAATATGAATTTTTAAAGTTGTTTGAATGTGATTCAAATCTGAATTTTTAAATTTGTTTGAATGAGATTCAAATATGAATTCTTAAATTTATTTGAATTATATTCAAATCTGGATTTTTAAGTTGAATATGAGATATTCAATTTAATTTATGTATGTTTTATTTAATTATTAAATAGTGATGTACATGATGGATGATCATGGACTATAAAAGACCAATGTGATTGGATTTATTTCTTTTATGTTTCTTTGAGATTGTAAATTAATTAATTTATTTTAAGTTATTTTGGGCATGTATTATTAAGTTTGTAATAATTTTGGGTTGTAATTTCATTTATTTAAGTTATTGTAAATTCGCCTTGATATGCCAAGGATTACTATGTAATATTGGATTGCAAGAAGTTCAAGGAGGTCAAGAGCATTGGTGGGACCAGTGGGAGGAATTCAAGATCAAATGTTGATTATGTACTCCTTCAGTAACTCTTGTAAAATGAATGAATGAAATGCACCTAGGAATGCCCTGATTCAATTCTTGGTGGCTCAGAATTGAATCCCTTAGAAAGTCCATGGTCATACCATATTTACTGCTTATCCATGAATGCATGAGATGTATGGGAATGTATGCAATTATATGATATATGCATGCTAAATGGATAATGTGCAAAGTGAGACCTTAATAGTAATTAGGATGACCATAAAATCTTCCAAATAAATGATTAAGTTGGAAATGCTATAATTAAAGTAATTATAACATGGGCCCTCCATTGGGGCAATTATTTTAAGAAATTTTAAATTGTTGCATAAGATGCAATTAATTTAAGAGATTTTCTTAAGAATAATTGTTAAGCATGAGATGTTGTAAATATGTAAGTGGTTTGGTAGCCAATATTGGATGTACCTAAGGACATTAAAATTATTTGTATAATTACTGGCTAAATGGGATCAACTTAACTAATGCAAGATAAGTCAATAATGGATGTACCTGAGATTTTGAGCATTATGGGCTAGGTAAAGGACTGAACCTTACATGAGATGTGATGGGCAAGGAGTTGCTCACTTATAGTTTATTGTAATTCCAATAACGGATGTACCTGAGGATGATCAATAGAATTATAAGAATTCAATCACCCACTAGAAATCCATCCAACTAGGATTTCCGTTTTCTACTTTGGAAGTGTAGGATTCACTAAGTTAGTGGGAGGAACAATTTGATTAAAAGACCATAATCATTTTGGTTAATTACTTGATATATTTACTAATTAATCTGGTTATTTTCTGCAATTAATTTTCTGATAATAATGAGCACAGAACAACCACCACCATCCAATATCCTTGCAAGCATACTTGATCGCAATAGGTTGATAGGACCTAATCTCTCTGATTGGCTAAGAAATTTGAAACTTTTCCTGAACCTTGAACATATAGGATATGTTCTAGACTCAAATGTTCCTGGTCCCTTACCTCCAGAGGCCACTCAAGAGGAACATGAAGCTTTGCATAAGTGGAAGGAGCATGATATGAGAGCTAAGTGTTATATGCTTGCTTCCATGAGTAATGAGTTACAGAAGCAGCATGAGAACATGCAGAGTGCGAGTGAGATCCTCCTTCACCTACAAGTGTTATATGGTGAGCACAGTAGGAATGCTAGGTATGAGATTTCTAGGAAGCTATTCCGCATGAGAATGTCTGAAGGACAGAATGTTGGGGATCATGTCCACAAGATGATTCGGCTGATTGAGCAGCTAGAACATCTTAACTTCAACATGGATTTCCAACTATAGAACGGATTTGATCCTTCAGTCCCTTCCTGAGTCTTTTGGGAATTTTGTGACAAATTTCCATCTGCCTAAACAGGAATGCACCTTAGCTGTTTTACTCAACATGCTGGTTATTGCCCAAAAGAATATGCCGGGCAATAAAGGAAAAGAGGTAGCTTTGATTGCATATTCTTCTGCTGGAAAGTCCAGCAAGAAGAAAGGCAATAAGAAAAAGAAACCTCAGATTCTTGGTCCTTCCAAGAAAATAGCTAAACAGAAAGGGAAGACTAAAGTTGATGGAGGCAAAGGAAAGTGTTTCCACTGCCAAAAGGATGGGCACTGGAAGAGGAACTGCCCAGAGTATCTCTGAAGGACAAGAAGAATAAACTGTAACACCCCTCACCTGACTACAGTGTAGCCGAGCAAGACGTGCTATAATTGGTGCCGGAGCACCCAAACTTATCTTACTTTATTTTTTTTAATAATTTTGAATTCGTTTAATTTAATATCAATTATTTTTCGACGGAGAAAGCAGCGGAGTTTCTCCTATTTTATTATCGTTTGGCATATTTCAATATTCACCTTTTTGAAATTCAACAATATTTTCAAAATAAAATCTTATCCATGCTAATCATAATTATCTAATCAATCATTCTCATAATTTTCTCATATTTCAAATCTCATCCATATATTTCAATTTCATAATCATTTCCATTCATACTCAATTCATATGTAAACATTCTCAAATTACATAAGGAAAATTTTCAAATTTCCTTAATTTACATAATTTACAAAATAATTACAAAATTTCATAATTTACATTATATATAAACTAATTACATATGAAAAATGTAATTTATTAATTTACATCGCATTCCTATTAATTACCTGTTCATAATATACATTACAATACAATATCTAAGCAATTTATACAAAATATAAAATATGTTCTATATGGGCCCTATCTACATGCATTGCTGAGGAGGTGACAACCTTGAATACTTCAGACACTTATACAGATCAGAACTCCCAAAATTCCTAGTCAAACGTCCATTGGGTTCTAGCTTCAGTACCTGCGCGAAGGAAACAATTCCATCGCGCTAAGCATTGCTGCTTAGTGGTGCAATAATATAATAAGAAAATAATATACAAATAAAGATATAAACAAAATTCGGATAATTAAGATTTATTTATACTTCACATGCGGTTTCTAAAATTTAATATGTTTTATCCTAATTTAGTCTTCTTTGGAAGTGTTTATTTTGCCAATGTACAGTAATAATGTACAAAGAAAAATGATCCAAAAATAATAATTTTATGCTTATATTATTATATAAGTCACATTTGCAATATTTGTTTATGTTATAATTTTCTTTGCTAATCTTTTAGCATTTTCTCAATACTTACTAGGTTGTCTCAGATTATCTCATAATAAGTAAATTTTAATATCGGTCCAATTCATTTTGATTCTTTCTAATAAATAACTATTCTAATTTATTTTAGGTCATCTTACTCATTTATTTTATTTAATTTCTAATATTTTTAGTTGGTAATATTCTTAACTTATTTCAATAAATTTCACTGCCCAAGTAACCTATAACAGGCTGACTAAACTGGATAACGGGTCGTTGGCACTGGACACCGCAGTGCCTCGGGCCGTTATACCATGGGACGCCGAACATCAACCACGTATGCAGTCAGTATGGCTAAAAAGCCATGATAACACATAATCGGGCATAAAAGCTATGAATGTTGGCATAAAGCCATGAATGCGGGCATAAAGCCATGAATACATGCATAAAGCCTTTCGCAGTACTGCTAAAACAATACCCTATTGGCATGCCAAACTATCCAATCTGACACACATATCTAGGCAATACAAGGCCACATAATACCATTAAGAGTTTATATGTTTCATCATTTCATTATATTTTTCGTTTATATTTTTATAGTATTCTAATTTTATTTATAATGGAAACATAATTTCCAAATTTACATTTCTAGGTAATTTATGTATTCATCGTAATATTCATACTAATTACAATTCACATTCATTTAATCTCAAGTACCATTCACATTTCAAACATCTTTCCGTTCTCTCTTGATGAGAACCTAAATCCCAAATGACACTTTTATCATATTTATTCATTCAACAATCTATTCATGTAAGGTACATTTCATACTTCAAGTTGTATTGCTAATATATCATGAACTCCATTGGTGTTGGGAGTATAAGTCTCAACAATCCATCTAGGTTAATTTCATTTCCTATTCAAGTGGTATCACTCATGTTTTATTAGACCTACTAGTAATGGGAATATAAATCTTAATTATATATTCACATAACTTAAATGTTCATTAAGTCATTTAGGTAAATTACTATTTATATTCCAAGTAATCCATGAACATTTCATGGATTTCAAATTTATGGCCTTAATTTCCCTTTAACAATCTTGACTAGGATGCATAGTCCACATTTTCCATACAATTCTAAGCATTTAAGCTTAGAATTGGTTCTAGGTCTTCATCTTAGTTTGCTAATCATTTTGATTACTATTCACCTTACTAGTCAACCAAAATGTTGACTTTTTCATACTTAATGGATATGTTAATTCTAACTACACCAAGATCCCACATTTTGAGTTATACATTTACTAGTATTAATTGCCGATTGCAATTTAAAGTCCCCTAGATGCATTTCTAAATTTTCAGTTTTTATTACCTAAGTTTACTGTTTTGTTGGACAATTTTAGAGTGAAAATTGGCCTAACCTTTCTTCATCAAAGTTGTTCCTTATTGTGTCTTCTTTAATTCCGTTTTTGAATCACTCCACTTGGAGTTTTGTAGCTCAAGTTATGGTCATTTTACCATAACTGGCCGGATTGACCTGTACCCAGATTTTCTGGGCAATTTGGTTCTGCCAGATTTGGTGACCTAAGTTTGGTTGGCAATTTGATTAGGTTATGGTCAGAATTTGGATTTTTGTTCTTCATGAAAGTTTTAGGTCTATGTCTCATCTTTCTGCTGGTAAAATTTCAGGTCAATCGGACCTTTCTAAACTGAGTTATGACCAAATGACTAAACACTATTCATTTAGTCATTTTGCCCAGGCAGACTGCAGGTCACCTGAATTAGGGTAATTTTTAGGTCAACTTGGTTTGGTTTTCTGGGCAGGCTTTCTTCAAAAAAGTTGTGCCATTATGTGTCTAGTTTCATGTCCAATTGGCCTTGCACCAATTGAACCTATACATCTCTATTTATAGCTGCCCAAACCTGCTGGACTCACAACCAGTCCTGCAGGTCACCAAGGGCAGCATGCCTAAACTCAACTCCAACATTCTTGCTCACTTCATTTCCTGATCAAACATAGCCAAATGGTCACTAATTGACTATTACAACTTTAGTTTATGTCCATTTTCATCCACCACCAAATCTAAATTTCAAAACCCTAACCCTAATTGACCAAGCCTCAAATTCATGCATCTTACTCCTAATTTGCTATACTAATCATATAATTTATAAGAGGGGTAGCTAATATGTCACTTTAAACCAAAGAATTCTCCTAACTCTAACTCATGTCAAGGCTACCAAAATTTCATGGAACATAACCATGCCTCATTAATTCAATTTTTATCAAATTTTCAACTTAACTTAGCTCAAATTTCTAAATGTAAAAGCAAAGAATATGGCACTAACCTCTTTGGTGATTTTCTAAGCTTGTTCACACCTCACTTTCTTTCACTTTCTCTTCTTCTAATTGCTGCCAAAGTCTTGCTCTAGTGGTAAGGGAAATTTTTTGTGAAGAGAGTGTGAGGTTTTATGGTGACTTTTCAAGAGAATTTCTAGTGAGAAGTTTGGAATAACAATGGTGAAAGCAGAGGAAAGAGAGAAACGATTGAAGAAGATGATGAATGCAGAATTTGTTTTCATTTTTTTTCCCATTTTATCTCTTTTTAATTGGCTTGTTAAGTTGTGATTGGTGGAGGCTTTCCTAATGACATCATGTGATGTCATATTTAGGTATTTCTTTCATTTTCTTTTCTTCTTTTCTCTACTCATTTTCAATTTAATTTTTAGCAATATTTATTCATATTTTAGATCATAATAATTATTGACTTAACTGGACAATTCGGCCAAAAATCACCTCTGAAGGTGAAATGACCAAAATGCCCTCCGTTTGGCCTAACGGGCCAAAATTGTCTGTACCGATTGAAAAATTTTTCTAAGCCTTTTCTTGACATTCAAATGCAATAGAAACCTCAATGACTCTTCTCTGAAGTCCTAAAAATTATTTTATGAATTTTCTCCCTGGTCTAGGGCTCCTAGTTGCGAGAACCGCAACTTCTCACTAGGTTACCCATCGCTAGGGCACCGGCTCTTTTAACTTGGTTGTATTTTATTTCTAAAATTTTTCCTAAATTTTTATTATTAATATTTGAGTTATTTATGACTCCTCACTCTAGTCTAATTATTTTTCCAGATGTTCTAGCTGTCCGGACCGACACCAGTCACCGAAACAGTAGAATGTACGTATTTGCTACAGTGAGGGTGTTACATAAACCTTCAGAAGGTATGTCCATATCTTGTTATTTAGATTCTGATGATACTCATAGTTCATCTACAGCTTGGATTTTAGATACTGGTGCCAGTTCTCACATTTCTAATGATATGCAGGAACTAGCAAATAGTAGCAGCTTGCATTCTCAAGATGTTAGAGTCCGGATTAGCAATGGTTCAACTGTTGAACCTTTTGCCATAGGATCTAAATCTTTTTACATGTTTGGACATGTTTTGTGTTTGGATAATATTTTATATGTACCTGATGCTTTTAAGAACATCATTTCTATATCTAGTTTGACTAGATATGGCTATGAATTTCAATTCATAGATGATGTTTGCAATATTTATTTTGGAAATAAATATGTTGGTTTGGGTTATATGAATAAAGGTCTTTATTATTTAGATAATAATGACAAACACAAAATGAATGAAAGTGATCTAAATGAATGCAATGCCATGGTGAAAACCAACTCAAGTTCAAAACATATTTGGCACTTAAGGTTATGTCATGCTGCAGAAGATAGGATTGCAAAACTGGAGAAAATGGGGATTCTATCCTCATTGGGCTCTGAGCCTACTCCAACTTGTGAATCTTGCCTTCAGGGCAAAATGACTAGATCACCCTTTGTTGGACAAGGGCTAAGGGCTGAAAATATTTTGGAGCTAATACATAGTGATGTATGTGGTCCATTTAAGGAAATAGCTAGAGGCGGTTTTTATTACTTTATTACCTTTACTGATGATAAATCAAGGTTTGGGTATTTATATTTGATGAAATACAGACATGAATCTTTTGAAAAGTTCAAAGAATTTAAATCTGAAGTAGAAAATCAAATAGGAAAGAGTATTAAAGTTCTTCGATCAGACTGTGGAGGGTAATATTTGAGTACTGAATTTGATGAATACTTGAGAGAGCATGGCATTGTTTTGTTAGTAGTATGCCCTAGAGCATATCATTTAGTATGTATCTTGTACATAATTTTATTAATAAAAGGCATTTCCACTTTTCCATTTACATAATATATTTATGTGTAATAGAAAAGGTCCATTGATATTTTGTTAGAAATATTATTCTTAAGTTGTTAAGAATATGAGTGACAATATTTCTAGCACAAAGTATCATAAATAGGTTCACAATCGAGGATACTTCATAATAAGGACATGACTTATCCAGAAAGATTGTATTCATGTTTGTTCCTAAGTTATTTATATGAGATATAAATAAGATGGAATGGTGAGTCTCATGCCATATAACAAACATGATAGGCACTTATAAAGGATAAGTAGGCCTAACCAGTGACACTTATGACAAGCACATGGAGTTTACTCTTATCAATGTTTTGTCATAAATCATATCAGTGCATATAATCTTTAGACCTGAGATAGCACAGTTATCTTGTATATAGGTAGTTTGAGTTTGATACTGCTTTCATACTTGTACTATGTATGGGTATATGGGCATGTGTTGGCTCCTGCTAGTTATATATGGAGGTAGGTGTTGATCAAGATGGAATCTGTTCCTCTAAGTAAATAGAGATAAAATCCTATGTTCATTTAATTGTTCTTGATGTTTCAAGTTCTGGCAGACAGATAGATTTATTCGTAAAAGAGTTTCGATGAGAAAAATCTTTTAATCAAGAACTGGAATTAAAAGAGAACATAATATTCATAGCAAATGGAGTTTGACATAAACCATGACTCAAATTGAGTTGGGATTTTGTAATGAGAGATTCTAGTGCATGGTAACATATGATTATAGGTTCATTTAAGGTAAATCTTATTACTAATTGGGTGGCCATGGCATGCTATGCTAGGTGTTAACCATGGTCTATGAGGTTCATAAAATGATTTGGAGAAATCATTTATGGTAAGAAAGAGTTCTGATGATATTAAGAGTTGATATCATGTCTCATTGCCAATTAGTGATGAGCCTAGTAAGTCACACACATACACAAGTTATCACCTATTTAAATATGATTTAATTAATTAATTAAAGAGTTTAATTGATTAGTTAAATAGGTTTGGTTTGCAATTAAATTGCAAAGTCCCTAGCATGACTTGAAACCAAATCTAGATTATTGGATGTGTAGTATAAATTAAATTTATATTTAAAGTGTTTAAATATGAATTTAATTGATGAGAAATTAATTAATAGAGATTAATTAATTAATTTATATTTGATATAAATTAATTAGAAGAAGAAAATAATTATTTTGGGTTAAGAACTCAAAATTAAGACGCAGGGGCATTTTGGTCATTTCACAGTGTGACACGTGGCACCATGAGATGGTGACACATGGGATTACACATAAGCTTGCCAAATGTTTTTTTAATCATGTAAGATGATTAAAATCAAGATTAAATATAGGTTTGACACTTGGCACAATGTGATTGGGTCACTTAAACCTAGAGCTAATCAAAAGGTGACATGTGGCTAGGGTTTAATGTGTTAACCTAGCTATTTAAGTGTGGTTATGAAAAGAAAAAATAACCAGCAGCCTCTCCTCTCATTTGTCACGCCACTTTGAGCCTCTCCAGCTATTTCTCTTCCTCTCTCATCAATTCAAAGAGATTAGCCATCAATCTCTTGAATTAAGAACACTAGAAATTGTTTCTAGTGTCCTGTTTACATCTCTAATCTCTTAAAAGGCAGAACTTGAATTTCTAATTAATAGAAAAAGCTTTAGAGGCTGTTCAAGGGCTTCCATAGGTGTTCTTGGTGTGGACAAGCTAGAGGGACAACATTTGGTGTCCTGAAGACGAATCTCAAAGGCGCAGACACGCTGCAGTGCATCAAGAGGTTAGTGTAATCATTCTTGATTTAATCTAGGGTTCTAAAATTAATCTGATTAATTTTAAAATCTTAAATGGCAAATACAGATCCAAAAACATATTGAAAGAGTTTTAATATATTGTTTATCATTGAAATCAAATAGATAAAAATAAATCTTGCATGGTGCATGTGACCCTAGGCGAAATTTTTTTGAATTCAATGGTATAATCTTGTGTTTTTCACGCTTCCGTTCCTTCAATTGGTATCAGAGCCACTATATTTGCCATTTAGATTGTTGATTATATGATATAATTGTGTGATTTGATCATGAGATGATTGATTCATTGCTAGTTGGATCAAGAGGTGTGGCGGCACACATGGTGAAGCCACCATTGGTGGCGGCAACAATGGTTCCATGGGTGGTTCAAGGTTTGGCTTTTAATTCTGCAATTGTTGTATGATCTAAGGCCTATTCTTTGACTAATTAAAATGTTTAATTAGTAGTTTTAATCACACAATTAAATTATGATTCAAATCAGAATTTTAAAAATTGTTTGAATGTGATTCAAATCTGACTTTTAAAAGTTGTTTGAATGTGATTCAAATATGAATTTTTAAAGTTGTTTGAATCATATTTAAATCTGATTTTTTAAAATTGATTCAATAAAATTCAGATCTAATTTTTTAAAAAATATTTGAATGTGATTCAAATCTGATTTTTTTTAAAAATGTTTGAATGTGATTCAAATATGAATTTTTGAAGTTGTTTGAATGTGATTCAAATCTGAATTTTTAAATTTGCTTGAATGAGATTCAAATCTGAATTTTTAAATTTATTTGAATCATATTCAAATCTGGATTTTTAAGTTGAATATGAGATATTCAATTTAATTTAAGTATGTATGTTATTTAATTGTTAAATAGTGATATGCATGATGGATGATCATGGACTATAAAAGACCAATGTGATTGGATTTATTTCTTTTATGTTTCTTTGGGATTGTAAATTAATTAATTTATTTTAATTTATTTTGGGCATGTATTATTAAGTTTGTAATATTTTTGGGTTGTAATTTCATTTATTTAAGTTCTTGTAAATTCGCCTTGGTATGCCAAGGATTATTATGCAATATTGGATTGCAAGAAGTTCAAGGAAGTCTAGAGCATTGGTGGGACCAGTGGGAGGAATTCAATATCAAGTGTTGATTATGTACTCCTTCAGCAACTCTTGTAAAATGAATGAATGAAATGCACCTAGGAATGCCCTGATTCAATTCTTGGTGGCTCAGAATTGAATCCCTTAGAAAGTGCATGATCATACCATATTTACTGCTTATCCATGAATGCATGAGATGTATGAGAATGTATGCAATTATATGATATATGCATGCTAAATGGATAATGTGCAAAGTGAAACCTTAATAGTAATAAGGATGGCTATAAAATCTTCCAAACAAATGATTAAGTTGGAAATGCTATAATTAAAGTAATTATAACATAAGCCCTCCATTGGGGCAATTATTTTAAGAAATTTTAAATAGTTGCATGAGATGCAATTAATTTAAGAGATTTTCTTAAGAATAATTGTTAAGCATGAGATGTTGTAAATATGTAAATGGTTTGGTGGCCAATATTGGATTTACCTAAGGACATTAAAATTATTTGCATAATTACTGACTCAATGGGATCAACTTAACTAATGCAAGATAAGTCAATAATTGATGTACCTGAGATTTTGAGCATTAGGGGCTAGGTAAAGGATTGAACCTCACATGAGATGTGATGGGCAAGGAGTTGCTCACTTATAGTTTATTGCAATTCCAATAATGGATGTACCTGAGGATGATCAATAGAATTATAAGAATTCAATCACCCACTAGAAATCCATCCAACTAGGATTTCCGTTTTCTACTCTGGAAGTGTAGGATTCGCTAAGTTAGTGGGAGGACCAATTTGATTAAAAGACCATAATCATTTTGGTTAATTACATGATACATTTACTAATTAATCTGGTTATTTTCTGTAGTTAATTTTTTGATAAAAATGAGCACAAAACAACCACCACCATCCAATATCCTTGCAAGCATACTTGATCACAACAGGTTAACAGGACCTAATCTGTCTGATTGGCTAAGAAATTTGAAACTTGTCCTGAACCTTGAACATATAGGATATGTTCTAGATTCAAATGTTCCTGGTCCCTTACCTCCAGAGGCCACACAAGAGGAATATGAAACTTTGGACAAGTGGAAGGAGCATGATATGAGAGCTAAGTGTTACATGCTTGCTTCCATGAGTAATGAGTTACAGAAGCAACATGAGAACATGCAGAGTGCGAGTGAGATCCTCCTTCACCTACAAGAGTTGTATGGTGAGCACAGCAGGAATGCTAGGTATGAGATATCTAGACAGCTATCCCGTATGAGGATGTCTGAGGGACAGAATGTTGGGGATCATGTCCACAAGATGATTCGGCTGATTGAGCAGTTGGAACATCTTGACTTCAACATGGATTTCCAACTACAAACGGATTTGATCCTTCGGTCTCTTCCTAAGTCTTTTGGGAATTTTGTGACAAATTTCATTATGACTAAACAGGAATGCACCTTAGCTGGTTTACTCAACATGCTTGTTATTGCCCAAAAGAATATGCCAGGCAATAAAGGAAAAGAGGTAGCTTTGGTTGCATCTTCTTCTGCTGGAAAGTCCAACAAGAAGAAGGGCAATAAGAAAAAGAAACCTCAGATTCCTGGTACTTCCAAGAAAATAGCTAAACAGAAAAGGAAGACTAAAGCTGATGAAGGCAAAGGAAAGTGTTTCCACTGCCAACAGGAAAGTGTTTCCATTGCCAATAAGAAAGTGTTTCCATTGCCAGTAAGAAAGTATTACCACTGGCCAGAGTATAGCAATCTAAAAGAATACAATGCCATGGTGAAAACCAACTCAAGTTCAAAATATATTTGGCACTTAAGGTTATGTCATGTTGCAGAAGATAGGATTGCAAAATTGGAGAAAATGGGGATTCTATCCTCATTGGGCTCTGAGCCTACTCCAACTTGTGAATCTTGCTTCAAGGCAAAATGACTAGATCACTTTTTGTTGGACAAGGGCTAAGAGCTGAAAATATTTTGGAATTAATACATAGTGATGTATGTGGTCCGTTTAAAGAAATGGCTAGAGGGGGCTTTCATTATTTTATTACCTTTACTGATGATAAATCAAGGTTTGGGTATTTGTATTTGATGAAATACAAACATGAATCCTTTGAAAATTTTAAGGAATTTAAATCTAAAGTAGAAAATCAAACAGGAAAAAGTATTAAAGCTCTTCGATCAGATCGTGGAGGTGAATATTTGAGTACTAAATTTGATGAATACTTGAGAGAGCATCGCATTGTTTCTCAGCTGACTCCTCTAGGAATGCCACAACTGAATGGTGTATCTGAAAGGAGAAATCGTACCCTATTGGATATGGTACGTAGTATGATGAGCTATACTGATATGCCAATCTTCTTTTGGGGATTTGCATTAGAATCAACTTTGTATATTCTGAATAGGATTCCATCAAAATCAGTTTCTTCCACACCTTATGAGATATGGCATGGAAGAAAACCAAGTCTAAAGCATGTTAAGATTTGGGGTTGTCCAACTTATATCAAAGAGCTGAACACTGATAAATTGGAGACCAGATCAGAAAAAGGTCGATTTGTTGGATATCCAAAAGATAGTTTTGGATATTATTTTTATTTTCCTCCTTCAGAAAAGGTTGTGATAAGTAGAGATGCCACATTTCTTGAACAACAGTTTGTTCAAGAAGGAGGCAAAGGAAGGCAAATAGAGTTAGAATTGGAGAATTCTGACCAACCAACAGATCAGATGGATATTGATCCATCTAGTCAACCTATACCCGTTGATGAAACATCTACAGCTGTTCCTCGAAGAACAACCAGGGTATCTCACCCACCAGTGAGATATGGTTTTCTTCATGAAGAAGAACAAGAGTTGTCTACTCATGAAGAAGTAGATCATGGAGATGATCCACTTACCTATGAAGAAGCTATATCAGATATAGACTCTTCAAAATGGATTGATGCTATGAAATCCGAGATTGATTCCATGTATAAGAATCAAGTTTGGGATCTTGTTGACCCACCTGAAGGTATTGTACCTATAGGGAACAAATGTGTTTTCAAGAAGAAAATTGGTTCTGATGGAAAGGTAGAAACCTATAAGGCAAGGCTAGTAGCAAAAGGGTTTCGCCAAAGGCAAGGAATAGACTATAAGGAGACTTTCTCGCCTGTTGCCATGCTTAAATCAATTAGGATTTTATTAACAATAGCTGCATACTATGATTATGAGATTTGGCAGATGGATGTCAAAACAGCTTTTCTCAATGGATACATTGAAGAAAACATTTTCATGGAACAACCTAGGGGATTTGAATCCCAAGATGGTTCCAAGGTATGCAAGCTAAAGTGATCCATTTATGGGTTGAAACAAGCTTCGAGGAGTTGGAACATCCGTTTTGATGAAGCCATTAAATCCTTTGGTTTTATCAAAAATGAGGATGAGCCATGTGTATATAAGAAGGTTAGTGACAGAGCTATCACTTTCCTTGTCTTATATATGGATGACATACTGTTGATAGGTAATGACACAGGTATGTTGACAACGATAAAGGTATGGTTGTCAAATACATTCTCCATGAAAGACTTAGGGGAGGCAACCTATATTCTTGGGATTCGCATCTATAGAGATAGAGCGTAAAGAATAATAGGTTTATCCCAAAGTCTATACTTGGAAAAGGTGTTAAAGAGGTTTAACATGCTTGATTCCAAGAGAGGATTGTTACCAATGAGACATGGTATCCACCTTTCTAAAAAGATGTCTCCAAAGACACCTGAAGAAAGAGATAAGATGGCCAGGATTCCATATGCTTCGGCTATTGGAAGTTTAATGTATGCAATGTTATGTACTAGGCCAAATATCGCATATGCTGTTAGTTTGACTAGCAGGTATCAATCCAATCCAGGTTTGGAACATCGATAGTCACAAGAATATCCTTAAGTACTTGAGAAGAACTAAAGATTTATTCTTGATCTATGGAGGTGGAGACTTGCAATTGGATGGTTATACTGATTCTGATTTCCAATCAGATATCGATGATAGAAAGTCTACCACTGGATTTGTGTTCATTTATAATAGAGGTGCAGTCAGTTGGAAGAGTTCGAAACAGAGCACGACTGTATATTGCTGCATCAGATGCTGCAAAGGAAGCTGTTTGGATAAATAAGTTCGTGATAGAACTTATGGTAGTTCCTTCCATTGAGTCAGCAATTCCACTACACTATGATAATAATGGAGCAGTCACAGGCTAAGGAACCCAAGTCCCACCAGAAATCCAAACACATAGAAAGGCGCTACCTCATTATCATAGAAAAAGTTGGATGAGGCGATGTAGCCTTGCAGAAAATAGCATCAGCTAAAAATCCAATTGATCCATTCACTAAGCCTATGTCACAGACTTAGCTAGACCGACATCTTGAGAAGATGAGTCTAAGATATTGTAATGAATGGCTCTAGTGCTAGTGGGAGATTGTTAGTAATATGCCCTAGAGCATATCATTTAGTATGTATCTTGTACATGTTTTTATTAATAAAAGGCATTTTCCACTTTTCTGTTTACATAAGATATTTATGTGTACTAGAAAAGGTCCATTGATATTTTGTTAGAAATTCTATTCTTAAGTTGTTAAGAATATGAGTGATAGTATTTCTAGTACAAAGTATCATAAATAGGTTCACAATCGAGGATACTTTATAATAAGGACATGACTTATCCAGAAAGATTGTATTCATGTTTGTTCCTAAGTTATTTATATGAGATATAAATAAGATGGAATGGTGAGTCTCATGCCATATGACAAATATGATAGGCACTTATAAATGATAGGTAAGCCGAACCAGTGACACTTAGGACAAGCACATAGAGTTTACTCTTGTCAATGTTTTGCCATAAATCATATCAGTGCATATAATCTTTAGACCTGAGATAGCACAATTATCTTGTATATAGGTAGTTTGAGTTTGATACTGCTTTCATACTTGTACTGTGTATGGGTATATGGGCATGTGTTGGCTCCTACTAGTTTTATATGGAGGTAGGTGTTGATCAAGATGGAATCTGTTCCTCTAAGTAAATAGAGATAAAATCCTATGTTCATTTAATTGTTCTTGATGTTTCAAGCTCCTGGCCCGGACAAATAGATTCAAGAACTGGAATTAAAAGAGAACATAATATTCATAGCAAATGAAGTTTGACATAAACCATGACTCCAGCTTGAGTTGGGATTTTGTAACAGAGAGATTCTAGTGCATGGTAACATATGATTATAGGTTCATTTAAGGTAAACCTTATTACTAATTGGGTGGCCATGGCATGCTATACTAGGTGTTAACCAAGGTTTATGAGGTGCATAAAATGATTTAGAGAAATCATTTATGGTAAGAAAGAGTTCTGATGATATTAATAGTTGATATCATATCTCATTGCCAATTAGTGATGAGCCTAGTAAGTCACACACATACATAAGTTATCACCTAATTAAATATGATTTAATTAATTAATTAAAGAGTTTAATTGATTAATTAAATAAGTTTGGTTTGCAATTAGATTGCAAAGTCCCTAGCATTACTTGAAACCAAATCTAGTTTGTTGGATATAAAGTATAAGATTAAATTTATATTTAAAGTATTTAAATATGAATTTAATTAATGAGAAATTAATTAATAGAGATTAATTAATTAATTTATATTTGATATAAATTGATTAGAAAAAGAGAAATAATTATTTTGGTTTAAGAACTCAAAATTAAGACATAGGGGCATTTTGGTTTCATAGGGTGGCATATGGCACCATGAGATGGTGACACATGGCATTACGCATAAGCTTTCCAAATGTTTTTTAATCATGTAAGATGATTAAAATTAAGATTAAATATAGGTTTGACACTTCGCACAGTGTGATTGAGTCAATTTAACCTAGAACCAATCAAAGGGTGACATGTGGCAAGGGTTTAAGTGGTGACCTAGCTATATAATTATTGTTATAAAAAAAATAAAACATACAAGCTGATGCTCCCAAAGGTATCGCCACCCCTTGGCTGCCTCTTCCTTTTTTTCTTCTTCATCTGTCATTCATTCCAAGAAATTAGCAAACAATCTCTTGAATTAAAAATACTAGAATTTGTTTCTAGTCTCCTGTTTACATATTTAATCTCTTAAAAGGCAGAACTTGATTTTCTAAATAATAGAAAAAGCTTTAGAAGCTATTCAAGGGCTGCCATAGGTGTTCTTGGTGTGGACAAGCTAGAGGGACAACATCTGGTGTCCTGAAGACGAATCTCAAAGGTGCAAATACACTGCAGTGCATCAAGAGGTTAGTGTGTTTGTTCTTGATTTAATCTAGGGTTTTAAAATTAATCTGATTAATTTTAAAATCTTAAATGGCAAATACAGATCCAAAAACATATTAAAAGAGTTTTAATATGTTGTTTATCATTGAAATCAAATAGATAAAAATAAATCTTGCATGATACATGTGACCCTAGGTAAAAATTTTTGAATTCAATGGTATAAACTTGTGTTTTTCACGCTTCCATTCCTTCAAAAGAGAGCTTGGAGTTCGGCTATGGATGGAAAGAGAGGAAGAAGAAGACTTGATTGGTGGGGTTTTGTCTCTTATGTCTTATATATATATATATATATATATATATATATATATATATATATTTATTTATTTATTTATTTATCTATTTATTGTACTTAAATTTTTATAATGTCACAATATCATTTTATCTTCTTTTTCTTTGATTTCTTTTCTTTTTCTTTTCTCTTCTTCTTCTTTCTTTTCTCATTTTCCACTAATAAATTTATAATTTATAATTTATTTTAATTATTTTAATTCTCTCAAATTTTAATTTGACATTTAGGTCAAAATTCACCTCTGGGAGTAAAATGACCAAAATGCCCTTCGTGGTGCTCATCGAGTTATTATTATTATTATTTTTTTCTAATTAATAAATTCTCTTAAATTTTATTTTATTCTCTCTAAATTTTTCCTATATTTTCTTAATATTTATTCCATTAATTTACGTCTCCTCACTATAGTTTAAGAGTTGTTCCAAACATTCTGACTGTCCGAATAGACATTAGTCGTTGAAACAGTAGAATATACAGACTACCTGCGGTGAGAGCGTTACACACTATTCTTTAAAATTATGCACCACTAAGCAATTAGCTTAGTGCGCTGAATTTTCCACCACGTAGGTATTCGAGATCAGCAGCCACCACATTAGTGTTCTGACTACAGTTGACCAGATCTGCTACAATCCTGAGTTCACCTCATCAGTTGTAGTATTTTGGTAGGGCCTATGTATAGACTTAGTGTTTTGGTTCATTGTATATAAGCTTTATGTGATTATAGTTGGTGATGTAACTAAATTGTAATGATATTTTTGAGATTGTAAATAAAGATGTGTGTAACACCCCTATTTGTATAGCCTGGTATATTTCACTATTACGGTGACCGGTCTCGGTTCGGATAATTAAGCGGATTAGAATCACATCTAAGATACTTAGAGAAGCCCTGAACACAAATAATTAGTAATTATCAATTAGTTAAGTATAAATAAGAAAAACAGGGCATAAGTGGTTAAATGAGCCGAGAGTCACAGCGACGGGTGACCTTCTTGGGAAGGATTACGAGGTTGATTTAAACTCAAATTTCGAACTGTAAAATGTGATGCTGTGGTCCTTAGGACTATTGCGAACACAGTAAAAAAGAGAAAATCACGAAAAAAATTGTTAAGTCGATCAAATAATTAGGTCAGAGATCCAAAAGAAATATTAAATTATTTGCAACCCGGATCAAACTGGCGAGGGGCAATTTGGTCAATTGACCCTAGAGCTGACTCCTGACCTAACTGTCAAATAAAATTGGAGAAAAAAATTTTTCAAAATCGAGAGTTAAATAAAGGAAGTATAGGAAAAATAAAAGAATAAGAAAAGAAAAGGAAATTAGATTAATGACATCACACAGATGACATCATGCATGACTTCATAATTCATTTTAATTTAATTGCTTAAATTGATTAAGTCAAATTATGGATAAATGTACACAAATGAAAAAAAAAAAAAAGAAAGAAAGAAAATCATTTTAGTCTTCTTCCATTCTTGCCGTCTCTCTCTCTCGTCTCTCTCTCGCAAAATTCCTCCATGAAACTAAACACCAAATTTCACTATAAATCCTTCAATTTTCTTGAAGAAAAATTATAAGGAAAGCTTGGAAAGAAGATTAAAGGAGAAAGAAAAAAGAAAAATTTAAAGGAATTGAAGATTGAAAAGCTATACCAAGGTTAGTAAGCTAAACTTTGTATTTCTAATTTAATTATTGTGTTTATGGTTGAATAAACTTAGAAATTATGAAAAATGGAAAAGAAAATAATTATTGGAGGACTATATGTGAATTTCAGCCAGCCTATGTAGGGGAATGATTTGCATGAGTTTGATTGAATTAAACATGTTAGAAAGCTTGAATGAGTTGAGAAAGTATGTTTATATGCTTTGAATTAGTTAAATGTAACAAATGAAGGAACGGAAGCGTGAAAAACACAAGTTTATACCATTGAATTCAAAAATTTTCACCTAGGGTCACAAGCATCGTGCAAGATTTGTTTTTATCTATTTGATTTCAATGATAAACAACATATTAAAACTCTTTTAATATGTTTTTGGATCTGTATTTGCCATTTAAGATTTTAAAATTAATCAGATTAATTTTAGAACCCTAGATTAAATCAAGAACGATTACACTAACCTCTTGATGCACTGCAGCGTGTCTGCGCCTTTGAGATTCGTCTTCAGGACACCAGATGTTGTCCCTCTAGCTTGTTCACACCAAGAAAACCTATGGCAGCCCTTGAACAGCTTCTAAAGCTTTTTCTATTAATTAGAAATTCAAGTTCTGCCTTTTAAGAGATTAGAGATATAAACAGGACACTAGAAACAATTTCTAGTGTTCTTAATTCAAGAGATTGATGGCTAATCTCTTTGAATTGATGAGAGATGAAGAAGAATAGATGAAAAGCCTCAAAGTGGCGTGACAAAGGAGAGGAGTGGCTGCTGGCTGCTTTTCTTTTTCCATAACAACACTTAAATAGCTAGGTTAACACATTAAACCCTTGCCACATGTCACCCTTTGATTAGCTCTAGGTTTAAGTGACCCAATCACATTGTGCCAAGTGTCAAACCTATATTTAATCTTGATTTTAATCATCTTACATGATTAAAAAACATTTGGCAAGCTTATGTGTAATCCCACGTGTCACCATCTCATGGTGCCACGTGTCACACTGTGAAATGACCAAAATGCCCTTGTGTCTTAATTTTGAGTTCTTAACCCAAAATAATTATTTTTCTTCTTCTAATCAATTTATATCAAATATAAATTAATTAATTGATCTCTATTAATTAATTTCTCATTAATTAAATTCATATTTAAACACTTTAAATATAAATTTAACTTATATTATACATCCAATAATCTAGATTTGGTTTCAAGTCATGCTAGGGACTTTGCAATTTAATTGCAAACCAAACCTATTTAATTAATCAATTAAACTCTTTAATTAATTAATTAAATCATATTTAAATAGGTGATAACTTGTGTATGTGTGTGACTTACTAGGCTCATCACTAATTGGCAATGAGACATGATATCAACTCTTAATATCATCAGAACTCTTTCTTACCATAAATGATTTCTCTAAATCATTTTATGAACCTCATATACTATGGTTAATACCTAGCATAGCATGCCATGGCCACCCAATTAGTAATAAGGTTTACCTTAAATGAACCTATAATCATATGTTACCATGTACTAGAATCTCTCTGCACAAAAATCCCAACTCAAGCCGAGTCATGGTTTATGTCAAACTCCATTTGCTATGAATATTATGTTCTCTTTTAATTCCAGTTCTTGATTAAAAGGATTTTCTCATCAGAAACTCTTTTCTGAATAAATCTATCTGTCCTGGCCAGGAACTTGAAACATCAAGAACAATTAAATGAACATAGGATTTTATCTCTATTTACTTAGAGGAACAGATTCCATCTTGATCAACACCTACCTCCATATATAACTATTAGGAGCCAACACATGCCCATATACCCATACACAGTACAACTATGAAAGCAGTATCAAACTCAAACTACCTATATACAAGATAACTGTGCTATCTCAGGTCTAAAGATTATATGCACTGATATGATTTATGACAAAACATTGACAAGAGTAAACTCCATGTGCTTGTCATAAGTGTCACTAGTTCGGCCTACTTAGCATTTATAAGTGCCTATCATGTTTGTTATATGGCATGAGACTCACCATTGCATCTTATTTATATCTCATATAAATAACTTGGGAACAAATATGAATACAATCTTTCTGGATAATTCATGTCCTTATTATGAAGTATCCTCGATTGTGAACCTATTTATGATACTTTGTACTAGAAATATTGTCACTCTATTCTTAACAACTTAAGAATAATATTTCTAACAAAATATCAATAGACCTTTTCTATTACACATAAATATATTATGTAAATGGAAAAGTGGAAATGCCTTTTATTAATAAAAATATGTACAAGATACATACTAAATGATATGCTCTAGGGCATATTACTAACAATCTCCCATTAGCACTAGAGCCATTCATTACAATATCTTAGACCTATCTTCTCAAGATATCGATCTAACTGAGTCTGTGACATAGGCTTAGTGAATGGATCAGTTGGATTTTCAGCTGATGCTATTTTCTGCATTGCTACATCGCCTCACCCAACTATTTCTCTGATAATGTGGTAGTGCCTTTCTATGTGTTTGGATTTCTGGTGAGACCTTGGTTCCTTAGCCTGTATGATTGCTCCATTGTTGTCACAGTGTAATGGAACTGCTGACTCAATGGAAGGAACTACTGTAAGTTCTGTCACGAACTTTTTTATCAAAACAGCTTCCTTTGTAGCATCTGATGCAGCAATATACTCAGCCTCTGTAGTAGAATCTGCAGTCGTGCTCTATTTGGAACTCTTCCAACTGACTGCACCTCCATTACAAATGAACAAATATCCAGAGGTAGACTTCCTATCATCGATATCTGATTGGAAATCAGAATTAGTATAACCATCCAATTGCAAGTCTCCACCTCCATAAATCAAGAATAAATCCTTAGTTCTTCTCAAGTACTTAAGGATATTCTTGACAGCTATCTAGTGTTCCAATCCTGGATTGGATTGATACATGCTAGTCAAACTAACAGCATATGCGATATCCGGCCTAGTACACAACAATGCATACATTAAACTTCCAATAGCCAAAGCATATGGAATCTTGGCCATCTTATCTCTTTCTTCAGGTGTCTTTGGAGACATCTCTTTAGAAAGATGGATACCATGTCTCACTGGTAACAATCCTCTCTTGGAATCAAGCATGTTAAACCTCTTTAACACCTTTTCCAAGTATAGACTTTGAGATAAACCAATTATTCTTTTCGCTCTATCTCTATAGATGCGAATCCAAAGAATATAGGTTGCCTCCCCTAAGTCTTTCATGGAGAATGTATTTGACAACCATACCTTTATAGTCGTCAACATACCTGTGTCATTACCCATCAACAGTATGTCATCCACATATAAGACAAGGAAAGTGATAGCACTGTCACTAACCTTCTTATATATACATGGCTCATCTCATTTTTTATAAAACCAAAGGATTTAATGGCTTCATCAAAACGGATGTTCCAACTCCTCAAAGCTTGTTTCAACCCATAAATGGATTGCTTTAGCTTGCATACCTTGGAACTATCTTGGGATTCAAATCCCCTAGGTTGTTCCATGAAAATGTTTTCTTCAATGTATACATTGAGAAAAGCCATTTTGACATCCATCTGCCAAATCTCATAATCATAGTATCCAGCTATTGCTAATAAAATCCTAATTGATTTAAGCATGGCAACAGGCGAGAAAGTCTCCTCATAGTCGATTCCTTGCCTTTGGCAAAACCCTTTCGCTACTAGCTTTGCCTTATAGGTCTCTACCTTTACATCAGAACCAATTTTCTTCTTGAAAACCCATTTGTTCCCTATAGGTACAATACCTTCAGGTGGGTCAACAAGATCCCAAACTTGATTTTTATACATGGAATCAATCTCAGATTTCATAGCATCAATCCATTTTGAAAAGTCTATATCTGATATAGCTTCTTCATAGGTAAGTGGATCATCTCCATGATCTACTTCTTCATGAGTAGACAACTCTTGTTCTTCTTTATGAAAAAAACCATATCTCACTAGTGGGTGAGATACCCTGGTTTTTCTACGAGGAACAGCTGTAGATGTTTCATCAACGGGTATAGGTTGAGTAGATGGATCTATATCCATCTAATCTGTTGGTTGGTCAGAATTCTCTAATTCTAACTCTATTTGCGTTCCTTTGCCTCCTTCTTGAACAAACTGTTGTTCAAGAAATGTGGCATCTCTACTTATCACAACCTTTTATTAAGTAGGAAAATAAAAATAATATCCAAAACTATCTTTTGGATATCCAACAAATCGACCTTTTTCTGATCTGGTCTCCAATTTATCAGTGTTCAGCTTTTTTATATAAGTTGGACAACCCCAAATCTTAACATGCTTAAGACTTGGTTTTCTTCCATGCCATATCTCATAATGCGTGGAAGAAACTGATTTTGATGGAATCCTATTCAGAATATACAAAGCTGATTCTAATGCAAATCCCCAATAGAAGATTGGCATATCAGTATAGCTCATCAAACTATGTACCATATCCAATAGGGTACGATTTCTCCTTTCAGATACACCATTCAGCTGTGGCGTTCCTGAAGGAGTCAGCTGAGAAACAATGCCATGCTCTCTCAAGTATTCATCAAATTCAGTACTCAAATATTCACCTCCACGATCTGATCGAAGAGCTTTAATACTCTTTCCTGTTTGATTTTCTACTTCAGATTTAAATTCTTTAAACTTTTCAAAGGATTCATGTTTGTATTTCATCAAATACAAATACCCAAATCTTGATTTATCATCAGTAAAGGTAATAAAATAATGAAAGCTCCCTCTAGCCATTTCTTTAAATGGACCACATACATCACTATGTATTAGCTCCAAAATATTTTCAGCTCTTAGCCCTTGTCCAACAAAGGGTGATCTAGTCATTTTTCCCTGAAGGCAAGATTCACAAGTTGGAGTAGGCTCAAAGCCCAATGAGGATAAAATCCCCATTTTCTCCAGTTTTGCAATCCTATCTTCTGCAACATGACATAACCTTAAGTGCCAAATATATTTTGAACTTGAGTTGGTTTTCACCATGGCATTGCATTCTTTTAGATCACTTGCATTCAATTTGTGTTTGTCATTATTATCCAAATAATAAAGACCATCATTCATATAACCCGAACCAACATATTTATTTCCAAAATAAATATTGCAAACATCATCTGTGAACTGAAATTCATAGCCATTTCTAGTCAAACTAGATATAGAAATGATGTTCTTAAAAGCATCAGGTACATATAAAATATTATCCAAACACAAAAGATGTCCAAATATGTAAAAAGATTTAGATCCTATGGCCAAAGCTTCAACAGTTGAGCCATTGCCAATCTGGACTCTAATATTTTGAGAACGCAAGTTGCTACTGTTTGCTAGTTCCTGCATATCATTAGAAATGTGAGAACTGGCACCAGTATCTAAAACCCAAGCTGTAGATGAACTATGAGTATCATCAGGATCTAAATAACAAGATATGGACATACCTTCCGAAGGTGTATCCTTCTTGTCCCTCAGAGAAGCAAGATACTCTGGGCAGTTCCTTTTCCAATGCCCATCCTTTTGGCAGTGGAAACACTTTCCTTTGCCTCCATCAGCTTTAGTCTTCCTTTTCTGTTTAGCTATTTTCTTGGAAGGACCAGGAATCTGAGGTTTCTTTTTCTTATTGCCCTTCTTCTTGTTGGACTTTTTAGCAGAAGAAGATGCAACCAAAGCTACCTCTTTTCCATTATTGCCTGGCATATTCTTTTGGGCAATAGCCAGCATGTTGAGTAAACCAGCTAAGGTGCATTCCTATTTAGTCATATGGAAATTTGTCACAAAATTCCCAAAAGACTCAAGAAGGGACTGAAGGATCAAATCCCTTTGTAGTTGGAAATCCATGTTGAAGTCAAGATGTTCCAACTGCTCAATCAGCCGAATCATCTTATGGACATGATCCCCAACATTCTGTCCCTCAGACATCCTCATACGAAATAGCTGTCTAGATATCTCATACCTAGCATTCTTGTTGTGCTCACCATACAACTCTTGTAGGTGAAGGAGGATCTCATATAATTAATAATCTAAATGTCAAATATAGTGGCTCTGATACTAATTGAAGGAACGGAAGCGTGAAAAACACAAGTTTATACCATTGAATTCAAAAATTTTCACCTAGGGTCACAAGCATCATGCAAGATTTGTTTTTATCTATTTGATTTCAATGATAAACAACATATTAAAACTCTTTTAATATGTTTTTGGATCTGTATTTTCCATTTAAGATTTTAAAATTAATCAGATTAATTTTAGAACCCTAGATTAAATCAAGAACGATTACACTAACCTCTTGATGCACCGCAATGTCTGCGCTTTGAGATTCGTCTTGAGACACGGATGTTGTCCCTCTAGCTTGTCCACACCAAGAACACCTATGGCAGCCCTTGAACAGCTTCTAAAGCTTTTTCTATTAATTAGAAATTCAAGTTCTGCCTTTTAAGAGATTAGAGATGTAAACAAGACACTAGAAACAATTTCTAGTGTTCTTAATTCAAGAGAATGATGGCTAATCTCTTTGAATTGATGAGAGATGAAGAAGAATAGATGAAAAGCCTCAAAGTGGCATTACAAAGGAGAGGAGTGGCTGCTGGTTGCTTTTCTTTTTCATAACAACACTTAAATAGCTAGGTTAACACATTAAACCCTTGCCACATGTCACCCTTTGATTAGCTCTAGGTTTAAGTGACCCAATCACATTGTGCCAAGTGTCAAACCTATATTTAATCTTGATTTTAATCATCTTACATGATTAAAAAACATTTGGCAAGCATATGTGTAATCCCATGTGTCACCATTTCATGGTGCCACGTGTCACACTGTGAAATGACCAAAATGCCCCTGTGTCTTAATTTTGAGTTCTTAGTCCAAAATAATTATTTTTCTTCTTCTAATCAATTTATATCAAATATAAATTAATTAATTAATCTCTATTAATTAATTTCTCATTAATTAAATTCATATTTAAACACTTTAAATATAAATTTAACTTATATTATACATCCAATAATCTAGATTTGGTTTCAAGTCATGCTAGGGACTTTGCAATTTAATTGCAAATCAAACCTATTTAATTAATCAACTAAACTCTTTAATTAATTAATTAAATCATATTTAAATAGGTGATAACTTGTGTATGTGTGTGACTTGCTAGGCTCATCACTAATTGGCAATGAGACATGATATCAACTCTTAATATCATCAGAACTCTTTCTTACCATAAATGATTTCTCTAAATCATTTTATGAACCTCGTAGACCATGGTTAACACCTAGCATAGTATGCCATGGCCACCCAATTAGTAATAAGGTTTACCTTAAATGAACCTATAATCATATGTTACCATGCACTAGAATCTCTTTGTTACAAAATTCCAACTCAAGCTGGAGTCATGGTTTATGTCAAACTCTATTTGCTACGAATATTATGTTCTCTTTTAATTCCAGTTCTTGATTAAAAGGATTTTCTCATCAGAAACTCTTTTCTGAATAAATCTATCTGTCCTGGCCAAGAACTTGAAACATCAAGAATAATTAAATGAACATAGGATTTTATCTCTATTTACTTAGAGGAACTGATTCCATCTTGATCAACACCTACCTCCATATATAACTAGTAGGAGCCAACAGATGCCCATATACCCATACACAGTACAAGTATGAAAGCAGTATCAAACTCAAACTACCTATATACAAGATAACTGTGCTATCTTAGGTCTAAAGATTATATGCACTGATATGTTTTATGACAAAACATTGACAAGAGTAAACTCCATGTGCTTGTCATAAGTGTCACTGGTTCGGCCTACTTATCATTTATAAGTGCCTATCATGTTTGTTATATGGCATTAGACTCACCATTCCATCTTATTTATATCTCATATAAATAACTTGGGAACAAATATGAATACAATCTTTCTAGATAAGTTATGTCCTTATTATGAAGTATCCTCGATTGTGAACCTATTTATGATACTTTGTACTAGAAATATTGTCACTCATATTCTTAACAACTTAAGAATAATATTTCTAACAAAATATCAATGGACCTTTTCTATTACACATAAATATATTATGTAAACGAAAAAGTGGAAATGCCTTTTATTAATAAAAATATGTACAAGATACATACTAAATGATATGCTCTAGGGCATACTACTAACAACAAAATTAGTGAGTTAGGATTTTAGACCTAGGGTTTGGGAGACAAAATTTTGAGAATTGGTTAAATGATGTGTTTGACCTAGTTTGAGCTGAAAAATAGTCATGTATGACCAATTGTGGTATGTTGGAAGTATTGGAATGCAGGCAGCATGACCAAGGTCCATTTCAGGGACCAAAACTAAAAATTTATCAACCCAATTGGTGCGAGGCCAATTGAGAATGAAACTAGACACAAAATGGCACATTTTTCATTTAGGAATTATGCCCAGAAAGTGACCATAGGATAGTGAACAAATTAACCAAATCCGGAATTAAGTGTTCTGCCCTATACAAAAATGACAAATAAATAGTGTTTGTTTATTTGGCCATAACTTGGGCTAGGCAGTTCCAAATGACATGAAATTTTACTAGTAAAAAGATGAGATATAGACCTACAACTTTCATGGAGAATACAAACCCAAATTATTCCCTTAAACAAGTCATTTAGCCACCTAAATTTAGTGACCTAAAACTGCCAAAACCACTTTTGGTGCCCAGAAAATCTGGGTTAGGCCAATCCTACCAGCCATGTTTAAATGGCTATAACTTAAGCTACAAATCTACAAATGGAGTGATTCAAAAAGGGAAATAAAGTTAAGACGATAAGGAATAATTTATATGCAGAAAACTTAGCTAAATTCTAACAGCAACATGACCAATGGAACAGTAAAAAATAGGACACCAAAACTGAAAATTTGCAATTTTACCTAAAAGACTTAAGTTTTGAGAAAACAACCAAAAAAAACAAAATTGATAACCAAAATATGGTATGTTAGTATAGTTGGAGTTCCCATACCTTTTAATCATAAGAAAGTAAATATTTTGACTTGAATAGTACCATGAATAGTAACCCCAACATGTAAATTTTCAAGAATGTAAGTTTAAGCATATTGGGATTAATTATTGGAATTATTGTGAGGCAAAGATACTGGGATACTATAAATTTTTTGTTTCAGCTAAAAAAGACCCGGAAGGTTTAAGAGACTGAGTCAAGGCCTCTAGGCGACTCACGTCTGGTTTGTACACAATAAACCCTATTTAAGCATTTTCTCATTGAAAATTTAATTTAGTATGCACTATGAAATTTTCGTGTTAATTATGAGTTTAAGAACTTTTGTGTTGCCACTTTGTGAATGAAAATGTGACTTTGGAAATTGATTTGATTTTGTATGCAATATTTGAATAAATTGTTTTAAATTGATTTCTGATTCACACTTAGCATGACAATGCCTTATTATTCCTCCTCCATTTATGGGGTTGAGATCGATTATTTTCCTCCCTCTCTGGTTTACCAGTTGAGGTTGTAGATCGGATGAGTACTCATTAGCTAGCTAGCCACCTCCTTCATTGATTTCGATTAGTGGGATTGTAGATTGCTTTGTCGTGGTGTACAACACGGCATTGATTGAAAATTTTGTGTCATTGCTTAAGTTATGTATGAATTGGCAACACTATGTTTATTAAATTGTTTGACCAAAATTGTGCTATAATGAGTTTTGATAATTATGAAATATTTAAATTGTGAATTGTCAATGAATGTTTTATGTATTGCATTTCAAATTTTTATTGTGCACCACCACTGAGTATTTTTACACTCAGCGATAGCTTATTTTGCTGTCGCAGATAAGGGCAAGGAAAAAGCAGCAGGGTGAGTTGCTGAATTAGTAAGGACTTCGTTAATGTTTTTGTACGGGTATTTATTTATACCCTTGTAGTTATTTGATGTAAATATTATAATGTCTTATGTATTAATGAAAAGTTGAGCAGTTGTACAGTAAATTGTAATAATGTTATTTTGGATTTTCTTTTTATAAATTAAGATCTGTATTTATAAATTAAGTACTATATGCAATATGAATGAATTTGTGAAGTATTTTGAGATGACAAATTTTTTATTGAGTTGTGGAATTGAATTAAATTGTGTTGACTTGAGTTGATTTGGGTTAGGAGTTGTGAAAATAATTATTGGAAGTTTTTTTAACTAATTAATAAACTTTAATTAAATGTTTAATACCTATTAGAAAATGCTCACCACTTTCAAAAAGTAAGAAAATTGTTTTAAAATCCCTTGTAGAGTAATTAATGAGTTATTGGTAGGTGAATTTTAGTAGTTCATTAGGTATTCTATAGGATCATGTTATGCCTTACAAAGGGGTAAGGTGTTACATGTTTTAGTGGTATCAGAGCATGGTTTTGCAATAAATTTTGACTATGTATGTGAATATTTCTTTGATAAGTACAACTGCTCAAGTGTCTTTAATTGATGCATATGACATATTTACATCATGAATATGCACTAACGGAGATCAACCTCCTTGTGTTTGATATCAGAAAGTAGAAATTTTTGGGAAACAAAATGGAAGAGGGAGATCGTTCCGTGGAGCAATCTGTCGAGGCTGAGGTCCAAAGGGAAGCCCCAACACTCCAGAACATGAGTGGGTCAGCCACTCCAGCTCCTATTCTAGCACCGTAATTTCCTGCTCAGTTTGCACAGCAGATGGCTACATTTTTCCAACAAATGGTGAGAAATGTGCCACCTCAAGCTCAGATACAAACACTTGCAGCACAACCACAGCCCTCGGTTTAGCAATATGAAAAGTTAATAAAATTTGGGGCCACCGAGTTTAAGGGTACTGTGGATCCACTGGAGGCAGAACAGTGGTTAGAGAGAATGGAATGGGTTTTCAAAAAGCTGCAGTGTGTAGAAGAGCTAAAGGTTGAGTACTCTGTTTCTCTATTGCAAGGGGATGCATATGAATTGTGGAAGACCATCCCCCCATAGCCTGGTTGAGCCACCTGTGTTGACATGGACAGACTTCCTAAGGGAATTCAGGCAGAAGTGGGTCCCTGATGCTTATGTGGATATGAAGTTACAAGAATTCTTGAGCTTGAAGGAAGGAGACAGAATAATAATAGAGTATGAGCGGGACTTTTCAAGGCTAAGTCATTATGGTGGAAGCTTAGTCTCCACCCCCAGAAACAGATGTAAGAGGTTTGAGGCTGGGTTGAGGCCTAGCTTAAGAATGCAAGTTGTGGGATTCAGATACCAGAATTTTTCTAAGCTGATTTCACAAGCCCTAGAACTGGAAAAGATAGAATCAGAAGGGGCGGTGAAGAAAGGCACTCAAGAGAAAGAAAAGATTGAAAAGGCTATGGGTCAGGCTACTGAGAGTGGTTCTGGGAAGAGAAAACAGTTTGGGGGATCCAGCTCTCGCAGATTTGGCAGAGGCAGATACTCTGGCCAAAGACCACCCCGGTCTGGTCATCAGACCCAGCAGGCATCTCGAGGAGCTTTATCAGTCTGGCAGTGTGAGACTTATGGTAGAACACACGATGGGGTGTGTTTCAAGGCCACCGGTACGTGTTTTAACTATGGAGGGAGCAGACATTTTGCTAAGGATTATACTAGTCCATGCCGATCTGGACCTTCTGCTACATCTGAGGGATCAACCCAAGTCTTTACACCTAGAGGGTCACAGCAAGCTGGTCGAGGTAGAGGCAGAGGTAGGGGTCCTGGTAGTACTGATGGAAGTCAGAGTACTGTTAACTAGCCAGAACCAAGTGGTGCACCAGTTAGAGTTTATACCATGAAACAGAGAGAGGAGGTTGAAACATCAGATGTAGTAGCTGGTATTTTCTCTATCCTTAACCAAGATGCAAATGTGTTGTTTGATCCTAGCTCCACATATTCATATGTCAGTGCTAGTGTGATGTGTTCTACTGCTATCCAGTGTGTACAAATGGACTATGATGTGCTAGTAACTAGTCCATTAGGTCAGGAGGTTAGGGTCAACAGAATCTATAGAGACTGTCCTTTGGTGATCCAAGGACATGTTTTTCTGTCAGATTTGATTGAAATGCCCTTCAGAGATTGTGATATTATCTTGGGCATAGATTGGTTAGCCAAGCATCATGCAATGATTGAATGTAGACTGAAGACAGTCACTTTTGGTCTCCCTCTATACGGTGATGTGGTAATACATGGGGAGAGGCATTTACTGCCATGAAACATCATTTTAGCTGCACTGGCCAGAAAAATGATTAGAAAGGGTTGTGAGGCGTACTTGGCACATGTGATAGACACCCAAGTGGGTAGTATAGCATTGAGGGACATCCCCAAAGTATGTGACTTTCCGGATGTGTTCCCTGATGAATTGCCAGGATTACCTCTGGAAAGAGAGGTGCAGTTTGAGATTGATGTTATGCCTGGTGTGGACCCAATCTCCATAACACCATATAGAATGGCACTAGTAGAACTAAAAGAATTGAAAGTGCAGTTGCAAGAGCTGCTTGATAAGGGCTTTATCCGCCCTAGTGTGTCACCTTGGGGAGCACCAGTGTTGTTTGTTAAGAAGAAAGATGGCACTCTCTGCTTATGTATTGACTATCGACAGTTGAATAAGGTGACAATAAAGAATAGATATCCATTACCCCGCATTGATGACTTGTTTGATCAATTGAGGGGTGTAGTTGTGTTCTCCAAAATTGACCTAAGATTAGATTATTATTGGCTGAAAGTACAAGAGCAGAGTATTCCTAAAACTAACTTTAGAACCCGCTATGGCCATTATGAGTTCTTGGTTATGCCATTTGGGTTAACTAATGCTCCGGCTGCTTTTATGGATCTAATGAACACTATCTTTATACCATACCTCGATCAATTTGTAGTGGTGTTCATAAATGATATATTGGTTGATTCGAGGAGTGCAAAGGAGCATGATAGACACCTGCGCATTGTACTGCAGACTTTGAGGGAGAAACAACTATATGCCAAATTATCGAAGTGTGAATTTTGGCTGAAAGAGATATCCTTTTTGGGGCACATAGTATTAGTAGAAGTTATTAGGTAGATCCTAGTAAGATAGAAGCTGTCCTTAATTGGAGACCACCCAGGAATATCACTGAGATTCACAGTTTTCTGGGGTTAGCTAGATACTACCGCCAGTTTGTGAAAGGATTCTCCATGTTGGCATCTCCATTGACCAAGCCGCTTAGGAAAGATGTGAAATTTCAGTGGACGGATAAATGCCAGCAAAGTTTTAATGAGTTGAAGAGGTGTTTGACTGAGGCTCCAGTCCTGACTTTACCTATACTAGGTAAAGAATATACAGTTTATAGTGATGCTTCTCACAATGGGTTAGGCTGTGTATTGATGCAAGATAGAAATTTCATCGCCTGTGCATCACGCCAGCTGAAACCGCATGAGAGGAACTATCCGACACATGATTTGGTGCTTGCAGCTATAGTGTTTGCTCTTAAGATCTAGAGACACTATTTGTATGGGGAGAAGTGCCACATTTACACTAATCATAAGAGTTTGAAGTATTTGGGCACCCAGAAAGAGTTGAATTTGAGATAGAGGAGATGGTTAGAGTTGATAAAAGACTATGATTGTCTGATAGACTATCAGCCAAGGAAAGGTAATGTTGTGGCTGACGCCTTAAGTAGCAAGACTATGGCAAGTCTACGGGTTACTCCTAAATCTATGGTACATGAGTTGAGATCATTACATGCCAGCTTAGAGATTAATGATGAGGGGCAAACAACAGTTGCATGGCATGTACAGCCAGTGTTGATTGATCATATCAGAATGGCTGTTTAAAATGATCAGAAGTATCAGAAACTGTTAAAGAAGTTATAATGGGCAAGAAACCAGAATTCTCAGTAAGAGATGACGGTCTACTGCTACACCAGGACAGAATGTGTGTTCCTAATGATGTTGATTTGAGGCAGATCATTTTGAAGGAAGCACATGAGTCTCCTTTTGCTATGCACCCTGGTAGCACAAAAATGTATAGAGGCCTAAAGGATCATTACTAGTGGATGGGTATAAAAAGAAATGTGGCAGAATTTGTTTCTAAATGCCTAACTTGTCAGCAAGTGAAGGCAGAGCACCAAGTACCCGCTAGTTTGTTACATCCACTGCCAGTATCGGAATGGAAATGGGAACGAATAACAATAGATTTTGTGATGGGACATCCGAGGACACAGAAGAGTCATGATGCAGTATGGGTCATTGTTGACAGAATGACCACGTCTACTCATTTTCTGCCTGTTCGGATGGACTACAGTTTAGAAAGATTCGCTAAGTTGTACATTGATGAGATAGTAAGACTGCATGGAATGCCAATATCCATCGTTTCAGACAAAGATCCTAGGTTCACTTATAGATTCTGGGGTAGTCTGTAGAGAGCCCTGGGAACTAGATTGAACATCAGTATGACATTACACCCACAAACAGATAGCCAGTCTGAAAGGGTAATTCAGATCTTGGAGGACATGTTACGGGCTTGTGTGATTGTGTTTGAGGGCTGTTGGGACATACACTTACCTTTGATTGAGTTTGCTTATAATAACAGCCACTAATCAAGCATTGGGATGCCTCCACATGAAGCTTTGCATGGCAGAAAATGCAGAACTCCCCTGTGTTGGGATAAGGTAGGTGAAAGGATGATGATTGGGCCTGAAATTGTTAAGCTGACCGAGGAGAAGATCAGGCCGATCAGAGATCGACTGTAGACTGCATTAGACTGTCAAAAGTCCTATATTGATTTAAAGAGAAGGGATATTGAGTATGCAGTGGGTGAAAAAGTATTCCTCAAGGTTTCCCCTTAGAAGAGAACTATGAGATTCGATAGAAAGGGTAAACTAAGTCCTCATTTTATTGGGCCATATGAGGTTCTGGAGAGAGTGGGTCCTTTGGCATATCGTTTGGCACTACCTCCAGAGTTAGAGAAGATAAATAATGTCTTCCATGTGTCTAAGTTGAGGAGGTATCGATCAGACCCATCTCATGTACTACCAGTAGAAGAAATTGAAGTGAATCCAAACCTCACATATGAAGAAGAACCCATAGAGATTCTGGCTTATGAGGTGAAGTAGCTACGAAACAAGCAGATACCGTTGGTAAAAGTGTTATGGAACCATCATTCGAGCCAGGAGGCTACTTGGGAACGAGAGGAGGACATGAGGAGATAGCACCCAAAACTGTTCAAAGACTGATTACCAAGTAAAATTTCGAGACGAAATTTATTTTAAGGGGGAGAGAATTGTAACACCCCTATTTATATAGCCTGGTATATTTCACTATTACGATGACTGGTGTCGATCCGGATAATTAAGGGGATTAGAACCACATCTAAGACACCTAGAGAAGCCCTTAATACAAATAATTAGTAATTATCAATTAGTTAAGTATAAATAAGAAAATCAAAACATAAGAGGTTAAATGAGCCGAGAGTCACAACGATGGGTGACCTTCTCGGGAAGGATTGTGAGGTCGATTTAAACTCAAATTTTGAACTGTAAAATGTGACACTGTGGTCCTTAGGACTATTGCGAACACAGTGGAAAATAGAAAATCATGAAAAAGAATAGTTAAGTCGGTCAAATAATTAGGTCAGGGATCTGAAAGAAATATTGAATTATTTGCAAACCGGATCGAACTGGCGAGGGCCAATTTAGTCAATTGACCCCTAGAGCTGACTCCTGACCAAACTGTCAAATAAAATAGGAGAAAAGAAAATTTTAGAATCAGGAATTAAATTAAAGAAGTATAGGAAAAATAAAAGAATAAGAAAAGAGAAAGAAATTAGATTAATAACATCACATAGATGACATCATGCATGACTTCATAATTCATTTTAATTTAATTACTTAAATTGACTAAGTCAATTTGTGGATAAATATACACAAATGAAAAAAGAAAGAAAGAAAATCATTTTAGTCTTCTTCCATTCTTGCCGTCTCTCTCTCTCTCTCTTGTCTCTCTCTCAAAATTCCTCCATGAAAGCTTATTCTTAAGCTTTCTAAACACCAAATTTCACTATAAATCCTTTAATTTTCTTAAAGAAAAATTATAAGCAAACCTTGGAAAGAAGATTAAAGGAGAAAGAAAGAAGATAAAGTTGAAGGAATTGAAGATTGAAAAGCTATACCAAGATTAGTAAGCTAAACTTTGTATTTCTACTTTAATTATTGTGTTTATAGTTGAATAAACTTAGAAATTATGAAAAATGGAAAAGAAAATGATTGTTGGAGGACTATATGTGTATTTCAGCCAGCCTATGTAGGGGAATGATTTGCATGAGTTTGGTTGAATTAAACACGCTAGAAAGCTTGAATGAGCTGAGAAAGTATGTTTTTATGCTTTGAATTAGTAAAACGTAACAAAATTAGTGAGTTAGGGTTTTGGACCTAGGGTTTGGGAGACAAAATTTTGAGAATTAGTCAAATGGTGTATTTGACCTAGTTTGAGCTAAAAATTGGTCATGTATGACCAATTGTGGTATGTTGGAAGTATTGGAATTAAATGGAGATTCGGATTGGATATGGTCCTTATGCAGACAGCAGGACCAAGGTCCCTTTCACGGACCAAAACTAAATATTTACCAACCCAATTAGTGTGAGGCCAATTGGGAATGAAACTAGACACAAAATGGCACATTTTTCATTCAGGAATCATGCCCAGAAAATGACCATAGGATAGTGAACAAATTGACCAAATCCGGAATTGGGTGTTCTGCCATGTACAAAAATGACCAAATTTGTTCATTTGGCCATAACTTGGGCTAAGCAGGTCCAAATTATGAAGAACACAAACCCAAATTATGCTTTTAACTAAGTCATTTAGCCACCCAAAGTTGGTGACCTAAAATTGCCAGAACCAGTTTTGGTGCCTAGAAAATCTGGGTTAGGCCAATCCAGCCAACCATGTTTAAATGGTTATAACTTGAGCAACAAAACTCCAAATGGAGTGATTCAAAAAGTTAAATAAATTTAATACAATAAGGAACAATTTCTATGAAGAAAACTTAGCCAAATTCTAACAGCAACATGACCAATGGAATAGTACAAAATAGGGCACCAAAACTAAAAATTTGCAATTTTGCCTAAAAGACTTAAGTTTTGAGAAAATAACCAAAACCAACAAAATTGATAACCAAAATGTGGTATGTGAGTATAGTTGGAGTTCCCATACCTTTAAGCATAAGAAAGTCAATATTTTAACTTGAATAGTACCATGAATAGTAACTACAACATGAAAATTTTCAAGAATGTAAGTTTAAGCATATTGAGATTAATTATTGGAATTATTTTGAGACAAAGATATTGAGACACTATAAATTTTGTTTTTCAGCTGAAAAAGACCCGAAAAGGTCTAAGAGACTGAGTCAAGGCCTAGAGGCGACTCACGTCAGGTTTGTGCACAATAAACCCTATTTAAGCATTTTCTCATTGAAAATTTAATTTAGTATGCACTATGAAATTTCTGTGTTAATTATGAGTTTAAGAACTTTTGTGTTGCCACTTTGTGAATGAAAATGTAACTTTGAAAATTGATTTGATTTTGCATGCAATATTTGAATAAAATGTTTTAAATTGATTTCTGATTCACACTTAGCATGACAGTGCCTTATTATTCCTCCTCCATTTATGGGGTTGAGATCGATTATTTTCCTCCCTCTCTGGTTTACCAGTTGAGGTTGTAGATCGGATGAGTACTCATTAACTAGCTAGCCACCTCCCTCATTGATTTCGATTCATGGGGTTGTAGATTGCTTTGTCGTGGTGTACAATGCGGTATTGATCAGAAATTTTGTGTCATGGCTTAAGTTGTGTATGAATTGGCAACACTTTGTTTATTAAATTGTTTGACCAAAATTGTGCTATAATGAGTTTTGATAATTGTGAAATATTTAAATTGTGAATTATTAATGAATCTTTTATATATTGGATTTCAAATTTTTATTATGCGCCACTAAGTATTTTTATACTCAGCGATAGCTTATTTTGCTGTCGCAGATAAGGGCAAGGAAAAAGCAGCAAGGTGAGCTATTGAATTAGCAAGGACTTCGCTAATACTTTTGTACAAGTATTTATTTATACCCTTTAGTTATTTGATGTAAATATTATAATGTCTTATGTATTAATGAAAAGTTGAGTAGTTGTACAGTAAATTATAATAATGTTATTTTGGATTTTCTTTTTATAAATTAAGATCTTTATTTGTAAATTAAGTACTATATGCAATGTGAATGAATTTGTAAAGTATTTTGAGACGATAAAATTTTTGTTGAGTTGTGGAATTGAATTAAATTTTGTTAACTTGAGTTGATTTGGGTTGGGAGTTGTGAAAATAATTATTGGAAGTGTTTTTACAGGTTTTTAAAGAACTGTTTTCTCAAAATGCAGACGGCACTCTACCGAAATTTTTCTAAAATTTACGAAAAAATAAAAAGGGACAAAATTTTTAACTAATTAATAAACTTTAATTAAATGTTTAATACGTATTAGAAAATGGTTACCACTTCTAAAAAGTAAGAAAATTATTTTAAAATCCCTTGTAGGGTAATTAATGAGTTATCGATAGGTGAAGTTCGGTAGTTCGTTAGGTATTCTATGGGATCATGTTATGCCTTACAAAGGGGTAAGGTGTTACAATGTGAATTTCTATATATGAATTTTCTTATGAATGACTTATTATATGAGAAAATGAATGATATGTTATATGACGATATGGATGGATATGAAATTATTTTTAACAGGTAACTAGTGGAACCCGCCAAATGCTAATAAAATAGAGGAGGCTCTTCCCGGGTCTCCACATAAATGAATTGTGATAAAAAAAAAAATTACCACATGTTTCAGATGAAGTTTAAAATTAACAATGAATAGGATAGGATAAGATAGGGTGCTCCGGCACCGAATGTGGCACGCTTTACTCGGCTTCACTCTAGATGAGTAAGGGGTATCACATTTAGTGGTATCAGAGCAGAGGTTTAGGCGGTCCTAGACCTAGATAGATAGAAAGAAATAGTTTGCATCACATGCATGGGCCTTTAAATAGAGTTGACGTGACACTAATGCAGATATGCTTTATTTATTTTATAGGATCGATGGCATCTGATCCTTCAGAGCATGGGTCTCTTAGACCGATTGAGGAGGAGGTAGAGAGTCACGCACATGCACCTGCTCTTAGTAGGGAGTAAAGCAGCAAAGCCGAGTCATCTATGGGTACTGCAGGTAGAGCATAGTAGGCCTTTTTGGAATAGATGACACAACCACTTCATCAGGTCACCGGAGCCATACCACAGCCACAACCACTTCCACCTCCACCTCCATAGTCACTGCCACTTATACGGCCACTAGTACCCCTACAGCCACAACCTGTACACAGGTTCCCATTAGAAATATGGGGCAGTTGACTTCAAGGGTAAGAAGGAGGATGACCCAGCTATCGTAGAGTATTGGCTGGAGAGGATAGAGAGGGTTTTGCAATAGCTCCACTGCACCCCAGAGCAGCAGTTGGAGTGTGCTCTATCATTACTACAGGAGGATGCATATCGGTGGTGGGTGACAGTATTGAGGGTAGTACAGCCTGCACATGTCACTTAGGATTTCTTCTTCGCCGAGTTCAGAAAGAAATATGTTAGCCATGTATACTTAGAGGCTAGAAGGAGAGAATTCCTAACACTGAGATAGAGGCAGCTTATAGTCTTCGAATATGAGCAGGAATTCATGAGACTTAGTGGATATGCATTAGAGATAATGCCCACAGAGTTTGATAAATGCAGGAGGTTTGAGAATGGATTAAATACATCATACTGATAGTTACTTCTTATCACTTCACAGATTTCTCCCTATTGGTAGCATCAGCTCTGGATGTGGAGAGAGTCAGAAATGATGAGCAGTCCAGGAGAGACAAACAGCGTAAGAGAAGTCCTAGACAGGGCCAATTTAGTGCACCAGCTACTGGTAGTAAAAAGCATAAGGGTTCATAGAGCTGGACACAAAGCCAGAGGAGCTAGTCTGGAGTATCTATAGCTAGTTCCTTGGGTATAGTAACAAGGGAATCAACTTTAGTGCCAGAATGTACCCACTAGGGCAGGAGACATAGAGGGGAGTGTCGATTATTGGCTGGGGGATGTTTCAAATGTGGATCTATGGATCATTTCTTACGAGGTTGTCCACAGAGGAGTGCTCCCACTACTCTAAACCAACTGAGAGGTCTGCCCTAATAGTGCAGAGGGGTAGAAGACCTGTGAGGCCTAAGATAGCTGGTACATCACAGAGGGCTTCTGAGACTGTAGAACGACCCGAGGCTAGAGTAGCACCCCACGTGTACGCTATGGCTCGGGAGGAGCCAAATTCGATAAACGTTATCAGGGTTACATTTTCTATTTATAATACTTTTAAATATGTATTGATAGACTCTAATTATATTCATTCCTTTATATGCATTATACCTCCTATTGAAAGAGGATACCGATAGATAGGGTAGAAGATGACATACTTATCACTAACCCTTTAGGCCATAAGGTGATGGTAGATTATCAACCGAAAAGGATCGTATTAAAGATAGTGGATGGAAATAAAAAAGAGACTGTATATGAGATGAAAGAGGATGAGTGCAGAACTGATTGAGGATAAGCATAGGAAAAATCTGATCCATTGGGATATACCGTGGTAACTACGCAATGTTCTCGATGTTTGTGCTATAAGCTGTAGATTATAGTACTGACTTGGGACTATTGTGTAGAGCTACATACTTTCGATAGTAAATCGAGAAAAGGATAAGATTGTAGAGCTAAGTCTAGTAAGACAGACTAAAGAAAAAGAAAAGTATTATAACACGAAAAAGCGGAGAGACAATGTAACATCCTCCCGGTAGCAATTCCGTACATTCTACTGTTCCGGTGACCAGTGTCGGTCCGGACAGCTAGACCTTCTGGAAAAATATTTAAACTAAAGTCAGCAATCATAATTAACTCAAATATTAATAAGAAACACTTAGTAAAAATTTTAGAAATAAAATACAACCAAGTTAAACGAGCCGGTGCCCTAGCGAGGGGTAACCCAGAGGAAAGTTGCGGTTCTCGCAACGAGGAGACCTAGACCCGGGGGAAAAATTATAAAATAATTTTTGGGACTCCAGAGAAGGGTCATTGAGGTTCCTATGGCATTAGAATGCCAAGAAAATATTTAGAAAAATTTTTCAATCGGTACAGATAATTTTGACCCGTTAAGCCAAACGGAGGGCATTTTGGTCATTTCGCCTTCAGAGGTGATTTTTGGCCGACTTGTCCAGTTAAGTAAATAATTATTATGATCTTAAATATGAATAAATATTGCTAAAAATTAAATTGAAATGTGGTAGAAAGGAAAAGAAAAGAAAAATAAAAAAATTAAGCAAATAATGACATCACATGATGTCACTCACTTACTCCCACCCAATCACCACTTGACAAAACTAATAAAAAGAGATAAAATGAACTTAAAATGAGATAAAAAAACAAAAGAACCAGCAGTTTCCTTCTTCATATGGGCTGGAATAAGAGAGAAAGAGAGAGAAAAGGAAAAGAAAGAAAGAAAGAAAGGAAGAAGGAGAAGGAGAAGTAGCAGAAATAGGGGTTCAGCAGGGCAGCATATTTCTTTTCCGTCCAGGTGAGTCTGGCTCAACATCTAAGGCTGATTTTTGGATATGTTTAAGTTATGTATGTGTGAAAGTTATGGTAAAAATTTGGTTATTGTTCAACGGTTGGATTTGGAGAAACATATTGTTGAACACAGGCTGTCTGTAGGTTGAATTCTGAATTTTGGCTACTGAAATTTGAGTAAAATAAATAGTTAGGATGCTTATAAAATTATGAAATTTGGTACAAATGATATTTGGGATGTTGAGGCTGCTGTGTTAAAATTTGGTGAATTTTAGACTTGTGGTTTATGAGATATAAATTGTTTTGCATGAGCTGTCTGAGTAAGACTGATTTCTGCAAAAATTCAGATTGTGAAGGGTTGAATGAATGTTTTGATATCTCATGATATAGAAATGATTTGATGCTGAAATTTTTACTGATATTGTATAGGGATGTCATGAATATGTGGTATAAATTTGGGATTTATCTGACGGTTAGATCATTATATATAAATTTGAATGCACAAGCTGCCAGATTGGGTATTAATGGGTTGTGGATTTAAGATTTATGATGGGAGTTTAGTCCAATTTAAGGGGAAATGCTATTGAATTTTTATTGGATATTTAATTTAGGAAAGTGAAGTTATAATTGATTATGATTATTATGGTTCTAGGAGAAATCTTGAAGAATAACAAGCTCAAGGTTGGTTTCAAAAAGGTTAGTGCATATACTTATCTTCCTTTCTTAAATTTTGTTAGGAAGTTAAATTGAATGAGAAATTGATGAAAAAATTGAACAAAACATATCTGTGGGAGTGTGCATGAATTTTTGCAGCTTTGATGTATAAGGGTATGATGAGTTTAATTGATATTAAACTTGCCTAGAGATGGTATGAGATATGTATATATGTGATGGATGGGTTGATAAAGTATAGGTTGCATGAAATGAATATGAAAACTAGGGTTTTGGGGAGTAAAAATTAGCTTGGCTTATGAAATTGTTAAAGTACATCCTAATGGTCAATTAGTGACCATTTGAAGGAATTTGACCTTAATTGGGACTAGAATAAAGCATGGCAAAGGGAAGGTGTGTATTGCCTAGAGGGTGCAGAATGGTGACTGAAAATTCAGTCCATTTGCACATCCATAACTTTGGCTGTGTAGGTCCAATTGGTTTTTGGCCAATTGGACATGAAACTAGGCTTATAATGGCATATTTTTGCTGAAGAAACCACGCCCAAAAGACCAAAGCAAGTGGACCAAAAGTTGGCCCCAATCCGGATACCCTGCAAACAGCCCCTGCAGAATGACCAAATGAACAGTAACTGTTCATTTGGTCATAACTCACTGTAGATTTGGTCAATTGACCTGAAATTTTTACAGCAACAAGTTAAGACATAGAAAAACAACTTTCATGAAGGAACCTACCCCAAATTATGGCCAGAACCTAACCCAAATGGCTATGGCAGTCACTGTTCATGCTACTGTAGATATGGTATTTTCTGCAGAATGCAAATCCGGCCAGCTGTGATTTTTAGACCATATCTGGAGCTACAAAACTCCAAATGGAGTAATTCAAAAAAGGAAATTAAACTAGACAAAATAAGGAACAACTTTCATGTTTTACATTTCTTCAAATTCCCACAGTAACAGTGTCCAATGGAACAGTGAAATTATGGTACAAAATCTGAAAAATCTGCTCCTTTGGTTTAATGCTTAGAAATGGTATTAACACTTAATGCCAACAAGTTTTGAATGCCAAATGTGGTATATAGGGAGTGCCAAAGTCAATGTACATATTTTCTATCCAAAAGTCAACATTCTTGTTGACCAATGAGGTGAATAGTGACACTAAAACCAAAAATTGGCAATTTTGCCAAAATAACCTAAGCTATGAGAAAGTGACCAAAACCAACAAGTTTTGAATACAAAATGTGGTATGTTGGGAGTACTAAAACCAATGTACCTATTGTTTATGCAAAAGTCAACATTTTAGTTGACTAATGAAATGAATAGTGACATGAAAACTTGAAATTCAAAAATTGTGAAACTTAAAAGTGCAAAATGCCCTAGTAGGCCTAATGTGATTGGTTTGGATAGATTGGCATGCCAATAGGGTATTGTTTTAGCAGTACTGCGAAAGGAAAGGCTTTATGCCTGTATTCATGGCTTTATGCACGTATCCATGGCTTTTATGCCCGTATTCATGGCTTTTATGCCGATTATGTGATATCATTTCTTTTTAGCCATCTTGATACATCGTGGTTGGCGTTCTGCGTCCCATGGTATGACGGCCCGAGGCGCGGTGTCGGTGCCAACGACCGTTATCGATCGATCGTTGGTATAGGTTACTTGGGCATGGAAAAGTATAGCGTAAAATGAACTGATTGTTAAAGAAAATACGAAAATTAAATATCAGGAATGATTACGATAGAATACAAAGAAACTCAGATCATGAAGAAAATAATTAACAAAATACATGAAGAAGTTAATATCATAAAACGTAATTAGCCCTCGACTAAACATTAAGTTGGTAATTATTCAGTTCTTATGAACACAATGGCTAAGAAATTATGATTTTTTTTATTGGCATATTATTTCTTTCTATTTTATTATTTGCACCACTAAGCTTTATGCTTAGCGCGTCGCTTTTGCAACGCGTAGTGCGAAGATTGGACAGAGGGCCCGGTGGACCACAGATTCGGTAAAGGCGACTCACGATTACGCATAGTGTGCATGTCACCTCACCGTCTGATGCATTGGTAGGACGCTAGATGTCATTTTGGTATTTTGTAATTGATTTTATTTTCTCATATGTATTTGAAACTTATGTAATGTATTTTGATATTCATGTAAATAATGAAAAGTGTGGTTGTAAATGGAAAAGTGAATTTTTATCTATGATATATGCATGGTATCATATGAGATGGATGAATGAGAACTGAGATTGAACATTGTTGAGAATTTGATAAATGGAGTTGAGATGATGGAAAATGAATATAGGAAGTGTTTTTCACAGGTTCCGAAGAACTGTTTTCTCCATTTTTAGCAAGACTCACGATTTTCTTTAAAATTTTCGGAACCTCAAATAAATAGTAATTTCGATAAATGGCTTACAATGAATTATATTTCACAAGTTATATTCAAAACTATGATAAAAAAATGAATTAAGATAAAATAGAGTGCTCCGGCACACTGAGTGGCATAACTTGCTCGGCTACACTGTAGTCGGGTAAGGGGTGTCACATTTAGTGGTATCAGAGCGCGGTTTAGGCGTTTCTGGACCTAGATAGATTGCATATCATGCATTGCATTCATAAGAGTCGAGGTGACACAATTGCAGATCTGTATTTCCTTTTTATTTTAGGTTAAGGTATGGAATAAGAGAGTGAAGAGACAATGAGATAGCGAATGGAGATGAGAAGGAGACTATATTTAAGATGAAAAAGGATGAGTACATAACTGTTTGAGTATAGGATTGAGACTAGGAGAAAGTGAAGTATGATAACACGGAAAGGTGAAGAAACAAGGAGGTAGCAACTTCCCGATTACTTAAGTCAGGTAAATTTCGAGGACGAAATTTAAATAAGAGGGGAAGAGTTGTAACATCCTCCCGGTAGCAATTAGTACATTCTCATTATTCCGGTGACGATGTCGGTCGGACAGCTAGACCTTACGGAAAAATATTTAAACTAAAGTCAGGAATCATAATTAACTCAAATATTAATAAGAAACACTTAGTAAAAATTTTAGAAATAAAATACAACCAAGTTAAGCAGTAGGTGCCCTAGCGAGGGTAACCTGAAGGAAAGTTGCGGTTCTCGCAACGAGGAGCCCTAGACACGGGGGAAAAATTATAAAATAATTTTTGGGACTCCAGAGAAGGGTCATTGAGGTTCCTATGGCATTTGAATGCCAAGAAAATATTTAGAAAAATTTTTCAATCGGTACAGACAATTTTGACCCGTTAAGCCAAACGGAGGGCATTTTGGTCATTTTGCCTTCAGAGGTGATTTTTGGCCGACTTGTCCAGTTAAGTAAATAATTATTATGATCTTAAATATGAATAAATATTACTAAAAATTAAATTGAAATGTGGTAGAAAGGAAAAGAAAAGAAAAATAAAAAATTAAGCAAATAATGACATCACATGATGTCACTCACTTACTCCCACCCAATCACCACTTGACAAAACTAATAAAAAGAGATAAAATGAACTTAAAATGAGATAATAAAAAAAAAAAACAAAAGAACCAGCAGTTTCCTTCTTCATACGGGCTGGAATAAGAGAGAAAGAGAGAGAAAAGGAAAAGAAAGAAAGAAAGAAAGGAAGAAGGAGAAGGAGAAGTAGCAGAAATAGGGGTTCAGCAGGGCAGCATATTTCTTTTCCGTCCAGGTGAGTCTGGCTCGACATCTAAGGCTGATTTTTGGATATGTTTAAGCTATGTATGTGTGGAAGTTATGGTAAAAATTTGGTGATTGTTCAACGGTTGGATTTGGAGAAACATATTGTTGAACACAGGCTGTCTGTAGGTTGAATTCTGAATTTTGGCTACTGAAATTTGAGAAAAATAAATAGTTAGCATGCTTATAAAATTATGAAATTTGGTAAAAATGATATTTGGGATGTTGAGGCTGCTGTGTTAAAATTTGGTGAATTTTAGACTTGTGGTTTATGAGATATAAATTGTTTTGCATGAGCTGTCTGAGTAAGACTGATTTCTGCAAAAATTCAGATTGTGAAGGGTTGAATGAATGTTTTGATATCTCATGATATAGAGATGATTTGATGCTGAAATTTTTACTGATATTGTATAGGGATGTCTTGAATATATGGTATAAATTTGGGATTTATCTGACGGTTAGATCATTATATATAAATTTGAATGCACAAGCTGCCAGATTGGGCATTAATGGGTTGTGGATTTAAGATTTATGATGGGAGTTTAGTCCAATTTAAGGGGAAATGCTATTGAATTTTTATTGGATATTTAATTTAGGAAAGTGAAGTTATAATTGATTATGATTATTATGGTTCTAGGAGAAATCTTGAAGAATAACAAGCTCAAGGTTGGTTTCAAAAAGGTTAGTGCATATACTTATCTTCCTTTCTTAAATTTTGTTAGGAAGTTAAATTGAATGAGAAATTGATGAAAAAATTGAACAAAACATATCTGTGGGAGTGTGCATGAATTTCGGCAGCTTTGATGTATAAGGGTATGATGAGTTTAATTGATATTAAACTTGCCTAGAGATGGTATGAGATATGTATATATGTGATGGATGGGTTGATAAAGTATAGGTTGCATGAAATGAATATGAAAACTAGGGTTTTGGGGAGTAAAAATTAGCTTGGCTTATGAAATTGTTAAAGTACATCCTAATGGTCAATTAGTGACCATTTGAAGGAATTTGACCTTAATTGGGACTGGAATAAAGCATGGCAAAGGGAAGGTGTGTATTGCCTAGAGGGTGCAGAATGGTGACTGAAAATTCAGTCCATTTGCACAGCCATACCTTTGGCTGTGTAGGTCCAATTGGTGTTTGGCCAATTGGACATGAAACTAGGCTTATAATGGCATATTTTTGCTGAAGAAACCACGCCCAAAAGACCAAAGCAAGTGGACCAAAAGTTGGCCCCAATCCGGATACCCTGCAAACAGCCCCTGCAGAATGACCAAATGAACAGTAATTGTTCATTTGGTCATAACTCACTGTAGATTTGGTCAATTGACCTGAAATTTTTACAGCAACAAGTTAAGACATAGACAAACAACTTTCATGAAGGAACCTACCCCAAATTATGGCCAGAACCTATCCCAAATGGCTATGGCAGTCACTGTTCATGCTACTGTAGATATGGTATTTTCTGCAGAATGCAAATCTGGCCAGCTGTGATTTTTAGACCATATCTGGAGCTACAAAACTCCAAATGGAGTAATTCAAAAAAGGAAATTAAACTAGACAAAATAAGGAACAACTTTCATGCTTTACATTTCTTCAAATTCCCACAGTAACAGTGTCCAATGGAACAGTGAAGTTATGGTACAAAATCTGAAAAATCTGCTCCTTTGGTTTAATGCTTAGAAATGGTATTAACACTTAATGCCAACAAGTTTTGAATGCCAAATGTGGTATATAGGGAGTGCCAAAGTCATTGTACATATTTTCTATCCAAAAGTCAACATTCTTGTTGACCAATGAGGTGAATAGTGACACTAAAACCAAAAATTGGCAATTTTGCCAAAATAACCTAAGCTATGAGAAAGTGACCAAAACCAACAAGTTTTGAATACAAAATGTGGTATGTTGGGAGTACTAAAACCAATGTACCTATTGTTTATGCAAAAGTCAACATTTTAGTTGACTAATGAAATGAATAGTGACATGAAAACTTGAAATTCAAAAATTGTGAAACTTAAAAGTGCAAAATGCCCTAGTAGGCCTAATGTGATTGGTTTGGATAGATTGGCATGCCAATAGGGTATTGTTTTAGCAGTACTGCGAAAGGAAAGGCTTTATGCCTGTATTCATGGCTTTATGCCCGTATCCATGGCTTTTATGCCCGTATTCATGGCTTTTATGCCGATTATGTGATATCATGGCTTTTTAGCCATACTGACTGCATACATGGTTGACGTTCTGCGTCCCATGGTATGACGGCCCGAGGCACCGCGGTGTCCAGTGCCAACGACCCGTTATCCAGTCCAGTCGTTCAGTATAGGTTACTTGGGCATGGAAAAGTATAACTGTAAATTGAACTGATTGTTAAAGAAAATACGAAAATTAAATATCAGGAATGATTACGATAGAATACAAAGAAACTCAGATCATGAAGAAAATAATTAACAAAATACATGAAGAAGTTAATATCATAAAACGTAATTAGCCCTCGACTAAACATTAAGTTGGTAATTATTCAGTTCTTATGAACACAATGGCTAAGAAATTATGATTTTTTTTATTGGCATATTATTTCTTTCTATTTTATTATTTGCACCACTAAGCTTTATGCTTAGCGCGTCGCTTTTGCAACGCGTAGGTACTGAAGATTGGACAGAGGGCCCAGTGGACCACAGATTCGGTAAGGCAGCTCACGATTACGCATAGTGTACGTGTCACCTCACCGTCTGCGATGCATTGGTAGGACGCTAGATGTCATTTTGGTATTTTGTAATTGATTTTATTTTCTCATATGTATTTGAAACTTATGTAATGTATTTTGATATTCATGTAAATAATGAAAAGTGTGGTTGTAAATGGAAAAGTGAATTTTTATCTATGATATATGCATGGTATCATATGAGATGGATGAATGAGAACTGAGATTGAACATTGTTGAGAATTTGATAAATGGAGTTGAGATGATGGAAAATGAATATAGGAAATGTTTTTCACAGGTTCCGAAGAACTGTTTTCTCCATTTTTAGCCGGTACTCCGCCAGATTTTCTTTAAAATTTTCGGAACCTCAAATAAATAGTAATTTCGATAAATGGCTTAAAATGAATTATATTTAACAAGTTATATTCAAAACTACGACAAAAATGAATTAAGATAAAATAGAGTGCTCGGCACACTGAGTGGCATAACTTGCTCGGCTACACTGTAGTCGGGTAAGGGGGTGTCACATTTAGTGGTATCAGAGCACGGTTTAGGCGCTTTCTGACCTAGATAGATTGCATATCATGCATTGCATTCATAAGAGTCGAGGTGACACAATTGCAGATCTGTATTTCCTTTTTATTTTAGGTTAAGGTATGGAATAAGAGAGTGAAGAGACAATGAGATAGCGAATGGAGATGAGAAGGAGACTATATTTAAGATGAAAAAGGATGAGTACATAACTGTTTGAGTATAGGATTGAGACTAGGAGAAAGTGAAGTATGATAACACGGAAAGGTGAAGAAACAAGGAGGTAGCAACTTCCCGATTACTTAAGTCAGGTAAATTTCGAGGACGAAATTTAAATAAGAGGGGAAGAGTTGTAACATCCTCCCGGTAGCAATTCCGTACATTCTACTGTTCCGGTGACCAGTGTCGGTCCGGACAGCTAGACCTTCTGGAAAAATATTTAAACTAAAGTCAGGAATCATAATTAACTCAAATATTAATAAGAAACACTTAGTAAAAATTTTAGAAATAAAATACAACCAAGTTAAACGAGCCGGTGCCCTAGCGAGGGGTAACCCAGAGGAAAGTTGCGGTTCTCGCAACGAGGAGCCCTAGACACGGGGGAAAAATTATAAAATAATTTTTGGGACTCCAGAGAAGGGTCATTGAGGTTCCTATGGCATTTGAATGCCAAGAAAATATTTAGAAAAATTTTTCAATCGGTACAGACAATTTTGACCCGTTAAGCCAAACGGAGGGCATTTTGGTCATTTCGCCTTCAGAGGTGATTTTTGGCCGACTTGTCCAGTTAAGTAAATAATTATTATGATCTTAAATATGAATAAATATTACTAAAAATTAAATTGAAATGTGGTAGAAAGGAAAAGAAAAGAAAAATAAAAAATTAAGCAAATAATGACATCACATGATGTCACTCACTTACTCCCACCCAATCGCCACTTGACAAAACTAATAAAAAGAGATAAAATGAACTTAAAATGAGATAAAAAAAAAAAAACAAAAGAACCAGCAGTTTCCTTCTTCATACGGGCTGGAATAAGAGAGAAAGAGAGAGAAAAGGAAAAGAAAGAAAGAAAGAAAGGAAGAAGGAGAAGGAGAAGTAGCAGAAATAGGGGTTCAGCAGGGCAGCATATTTCTTTTCCGTCTAGGTGAGTCTGGCTCAACATCTAAGGCTTATTTTTGGATATGTTTAAGCTATGTATGTGTGGAAGTTATGGTAAAAATTTGGTGATTGTTCAACGGTTGGATTTGGAGAAACATATTGTTGAACACAGGCTGTCTGTAGGTTGAATTCTGAATTTTGGCTACTGAAATTTGAGAAAAATAAATAGTTAGCATGCTTATGAAATTATGAAATTTGGTACAAATGATATTTGGGATGTTGAGGCTGCTGTGTTAAAATTTGGTGAATTTTAGACTTGTGGTTTATGAGATATAAATTGTTTTGCATGAGCTGTCTGAGTAAGACTGATTTCTGCAAAAATTCAGATTGTGAAGGGTTGAATGAATGTTTTGATATCTCATGATATAGAGATGATTTGATGCTGAAATTTTTACTGATATTGTATAGGGATGTCTTGAATATATGGTATAAATTTGGGATTTATCTGACGGTTAGATCATTATATATAAATTTGAATGCACAAGCTGCCAGATTGGGCATTAATGGGTTGTGGATTTAAGATTTATGATGGGAGTTTAGTCCAATTTAAGGAGAAATGCTATTGAATTTTTATTGGATATTTAATTTAGGAAAGTGAAGTTATAATTGATTATGATTATTATGGTTCTAGGAGAAATCTTGAAGAATAACAAGCTCAAGGTTGGTTTCAAAAAGGTTAGTGCATATACTTATCTTCCTTTCTTAAATTTTGTTAGGAAGTTAAATTGAATGAGAAATTGATGAAAAAATTGAACAAAACATATCTGTGGGAGTGTGCATGAATTTCGGCAGCTTTGATGTATAAGGGTATGATGAGTTTAATTGATATTAAACTTGCCTAGAGATGGTATGAGATATGTATATATGTGATGGATGGGTTGATAAAGTATAGGTTGCATGAAATGAATATGAAAACTAGGGTTTTGGGGAGTAAAAATTAGCTTGGCTTATGAAATTGTTAAAGTACATCCTAATGGTCAATTAGTGACCATTTGAAGGAATTTGACCTTAATTGGGACTGGAATAAAGCATGGCAAAGGGAAGGTGTGTACTGCCTAGAGGGTGCAGAATGGTGACTGAAAATTCAGTCCATTTGCACAGCCATACCTTTGGCTGTGTAGGTCCAATTGGTGTTTGGCCAATTGGACATGAAACTAGGCTTATAATGGCATATTTTTGCTGAAGAAACCACGCCCAAAAGACCAAAGCAAGTGGACCAAAAGTTGGCCCCAATCCGGATACCCTGCAAACAGCCCCTGCAGAATGACCAAATGAACAGTAATTATTCATTTGGTCATAACTCACTGTAGATTTGGTCAATTTACCTGAAATTTTTACAGCAACAAGTTAAGACATAGACAAACAACTTTCATGAAGGAACCTACCCCAAATTATGGCCAGAACCTATCCCAAATGGCTATGGCAGTCACTGTTTATGCTACTGTAGATATGGTATTTTCTGCAGAATGCAAATCCGGCCAGCTGTGATTTTTAGACCATATCTGGAGCTACAAAACTCCAAATGGAGTAATTCAAAAAAGGAAATTAAACTAGACAAAATAAGGAACAACTTTCATGTTTTACATTTCTTCAAATTCCCACAGTAACAGTGTCCAATGGAACAGTGAAGTTATGGTACAAAATCTGAAAAATCTGCTCCTTTGGTTTAATGCTTAGAAATGGTATTAACACTTAATGCCAACAAGTTTTGAATGCCAAATGTGGTATATAGGGAGTGCCAAAGTCAATGTACATATTTTCTATCCAAAAGTCAACATTCTTGTTGACCAATGAGGTGAATAGTGACACTAAAACCAAAAATTGGCAATTTTGCCAAAATAACCTAAGCTATGAGAAAGTGACCAAAACCAACAAGTTTTGAATACAAAATGTGGTATGTTGGGAGTACTAAAACCAATGTACCTATTGTTTATGCAAAAGTCAACATTTTAGTTGACTAATGAAATGAATAGTGACATGAAAACTTGAAATTCAAAAATTGTGAAACTTAAAAGTGCAAAATGCCCTAGTAGGCCTAATGTGATTGGTTTGGATAGATTGGCATGCCAATAGGGTATTGTTTTAGCAGTACTGCGAAAGGAAAGGCTTTATGCCTGTATTCATGGCTTTATGCCCGTATCCATGGCTTTTATGCCCGTATTCATGGCTTTTATGCCGATTATGTGATATCATGGCTTTTTAGCCATACCGATCGCTACATGGTTGACGCTCAAGGTCCCATGGTATGACGGCCCGAGGCACCGCGGTGTCCAGTGCCAACGACCCGTTATCCAGTCCAGTCGTTCAGTATAGGTTACTTGGGCATGGAAAAGTATAACTGTAAATTGAACTGATTGTTAAAGAAAATACGAAAATTAAATATCAGGAATGATTACGATAGAATACAAAGAAACTCAGATCATGAAGAAAATAATTAACAAAATACATGAAGAAGTTAATATCATAAAACGTAATTAGCCCTCGACTAAACATTAAGTTGGTAATTATTCAGTTCTTATGAACACAATGGCTAAGAAATTATGATTTTTTTTATTGGCATATTATTTCTTTCTATTTTATTATTTGCACCACTAAGCTTTATGCTTAGCGGCCACTTTGCAACGCTGTAGGTAATCAAGATTGGACAGAGGGCCCGTGGACCACAGATTCGTAAGGCACTCACGCTCGCAGATAGTGTCTGTGTCACCTCACTGTCTACAGTGCATTGGTAGGACGCTAGATGTCATTTTGGTATTTTGTAATTGATTTTATTTTCTCATATGTATTTGAAACTTATGTAATGTATTTTGATATTCATGTAAATAATGAAAAGTGTGGTTGTAAATGGAAAAGTGAATTTTTATCTATGATATATGCATGGTATCATATGAGATGGATGAATGAGAACTGAGATTGAACATTGTTGAGAATTTGATAAATGGAGTTGAGATGATGGAAAATGAATATAGGAAGTGTTTTTCACAGGTTCCGAAGAACTGTTTTCTCCATTTTTAGCCGGCACTCTGCCGGATTTTCTTTAAAATTTTCGGAACCTCAAATAAATAGTAATTTCGATAAATGGCTTACAATGAATTATATTTCACAAGTTATATTCAAAACTATGATAAAAAAATGAATTAAGATAAAATAGAGTGCTCCGGCACACTGAGTGGCATAACTTGCTCGGCTACACTGTAGTCGGGTAAGGGGTGTCACATTTAGTGGTATCAGAGTGCGGTTTAGGCGTTTCTAGACCTAGATAGATTGCATATCATGCATTGCATTCATAAGAGTCGAGGTGATACAATTGCAGATATGTATTTCCTTTTTATTTTAGGTTAAGGTATGGAATAAGAGAGTGAAGAGACAATGAGATAGCGAATGGAGATGAGAAGGAGACTATATTTAAGATGAAAAAGGATGAGTACATAACTGTTTGAGTATAGGATTGAGACTAGGAGAAAGTGAAGTATGATAACACGGAAAGGTGAAGAAACAAGGAGGTAGCAACTTCCCGATTACTTAAGTCAGGTAAATTTCGAGGACGAAATTTAAATAAGAGGGAAAGAGTTGTAACATCCTCCCGGTAGCAATTCCGTACATTCTCATCGTTCGATGACCAAAGGTCGGTCCGGACAGCTAGACCTTCTGGAAAAATATTTAAACTAAAGTCAGGAATCATAATTAACTCAAATATTAATAAGAAACACTTAGTAAAAATTTTAGAAATAAAATACAACCAAGTTAAACGAGCCGGTGCCCTAGCGAGGGGTAACCCAGAGGAAAGTTGCGGTTCTCGCAACGAGGAGCCCTAGACACGGTGGAAAAATTATAAAATAATTTTTGGGACTCCAGAGAAGGGTCATTGAGGTTCCTATGGCATTTGAATGCCAAGAAAATATTTAGAAAAATTTTTCAATCGATACAGACAATTTTGACCCGTTAAGCCAAACGGAGGGCATTTTGGTCATTTCGCCTTCAGAGGTGATTTTTGGCCGACTTGTCCAGTTAAGTAAATAATTATTATGATCTTAAATATGAATAAATATTACTAAAAATTAAATTGAAATGTGGTAGAAAGGAAAAGAAAAGAAAAATAAAAAATTAAGCAAATAATGACATCACATGATGTCACTCACTTACTCCCACCCAATCGCCACTTGACAAAACTAATAAAAAGAGATAAAATGAACTTAAAATGAGATAAAAAGAAAAAAACAAAAGAACCAGCAGTTTCCTTCTTCATACGGGCTGGAATAAGAGAGAAAGAGAGAGAAAAGGAAAAGAAAGAAAGAAAGAAAGGAAGAAGGAGAAGGAGAAGTAGCAGAAATAGGGGTTCAGCAGGGTAGCATATTTCTTTTCCGTCCAGGTGAGTCTGCCTCAACATCTAAGGCTGATTTTTGGATATGTTTAAGCTATGTATGTGTGGAAGTTATGGTAAAAATTTGGTGATTGTTCAACGGTTGGATTTGGAGAAACATATTGTTGAACACAGGCCGTCTGTAGGTTGAATTCTGAATTTTGGCTACTGAAATTTGAGAAAAATAAATAGTTAGGATGCTTATAAAATTATGAAATTTGGTACAAATGATATTTGGGATGTTGAGGCTGCTGTGTTAAAATTTGGTGAATTTTAGACTTGTGGTTTATGAGATATAAATTGTTTTGCATGAGCTGTCTGAGTAAGACTGATTTCTGCAAAAATTCAGATTGTGAAGGGTTGAATGAATGTTTTGATATCTCATGATATAGAGATGATTTGATGCTGAAATTTTTACTGATATTGTATAGGGATGTCTTGAATATATGGTATAAATTTGGGATTTATCTGACGGTTAGATCATTATATATAAATTTGAATGCACAAGCTGCCAGATTGGGCATTAATGGGTTGTGGATTTAAGATTTATGATGGGAGTTTAGTCCAATTTAAGGGGAAATGCTATTGAATTTTTATTGGATATTTAATTTAGGAAAGTGAAGTTATAATTGATTATGATTATTATGGTTCTAGGAGAAATCTTGAAGAATAACAAGCTCAAGGTTGGTTTCAAAAAGGTTAGTGCATATACTTATCTTCCTTTCTTAAATTTTGTTAGGAAGTTAAATTGAATGAGAAATTGATGAAAAAATTGAACAAAACATATCTGTGGGAGTGTGCATGAATTTCGGCAGCTTTGATGTATAAGGGTATGATGAGTTTAATTGATATTAAACTTGCCTAGAGATGGTATGAGATATGTATATATGTGATGGATGGGTTGATAAAGTATAGGTTGCATGAAATGAATATGAAAACTAGGGTTTTGGGGAGTAAAAATTAGCTTGGCTTATGAAATTGTTAAAGTACATCCTAATGGTCAATTAGTGACCATTTGAAGGAATTTGACCTTAATTGGGACTGGAATAAAGCATGGCAAAGGGAAGGTGTGTACTGCCTAGAGGGTGCAGAATGGTGACTGAAAATTCAGTCCATTTGCACAGCCATACCTTTGGCTGTGTAGGTCCAATTGGTGTTTGGCCAATTGGACATGAAACTAGGCTTATAATGGCATATTTTTGCTGAAGAAACCACGCCCAAAAGACCAAAGCAAGTGGACCAAAAGTTGGCCCCAATCCGGATACCCTGTAAACAGCCCCTGCAGAATGACCAAATGAACAGTAACTGTTCATTTGGTCATAACTCACTGTAGATTTGGTCAATTGACCTGAAAGTTTTACAGCAACAAGTTAAGACATAGACAAACAACTTTCATGAAGGAACCTACCCCAAATTATGGCCAGAACCTAACCCAAATGGCTATGGCAGTCACTGTTCATGCTACTGTAGATATGGTATTTTCTGCAGAATGCAAATCCGGCCAGCTGTGGTTTTTAGACCATATCTGGAGCTACAAAACTCCAAATAGAGTGATTCAAAAAAGGAAATTCAACTAGACAAAATAAGGAACAACTTTCATGTTTTACATTTCTTCAAATTCCCACAGTAACAGTGTCCAATGGAACAGTGAAGTTATGATACAAAATCTGAAAAATCTGCTCCTTTGGTTTAATGCTTAGAAATGGTATTAACACTTAATGCCAACAAGTTTTGAATGCCAAATGTGGTATATAGGGAGTGCCAAAGTCAATGTACATATTTTCTATCCAAAAGTCAACATTCTTGTTGACCACTGAGGTGAATAGTGACACTAAAACCAAAAATTGGCAATTTTGCCAAAATAACCTAAGCTATGAGAAAGTGACCAAAACCAACAAGTTTTGAATACAAAATGTGGTATGTTGGGAGTACTAAAACCAATGTACCTATTGTTTATGCAAAAGTCAACATTTTAGTTGACTAATGAAATGAATAGTGACATGAAAACTTGAAATTCAAAAATTGTGAAACTCAAAAGTGCAAAATGCCCTAGTAGGCCTAATGTGATTGGTTTGGATAGATTGGCATGCCTATAGGGTATTGTTTTAGCAGTACTGCGAAAGGAAAGGCTTTATGCTTGTATTCATGGCTTTATGCCCGTATCCATGGCTTTTATGCCCGTATTCATGGCTTTTATGCCGATTATGTGATATCATGGCTTTTTAGCCATACTGACTGCATACATGGTTGACGTTCTGCGTCCCATGGTATGACGGCCCGAGGCACCGCGGTGTCCAGTGCCAACGACCCGTTATCCAGTCCAGTCATTCAGTATAGGTTACTTGGGCATGGAAAAGTATAACTGTAAATTGAACTGATTGTTAAAGAAAATACGAAAATTAAATATCAGGAATGATTACGATAGAATACAAAGAAACTCAGATCATGAAGAAAATAATTAACAAAATACATGAAGAAGTTAATATCATAAAACGTAATTAGCCCTCGACTAAACATTAAGTTGGTAATTATTCAGTTCTTATGAACACAATGGCTAAGAAATTATGATTTTTTTTATTGGCATATTATTTCTTTCTATTTTATTATTTGCACCACTAAGCTTTATGCTTAGCACGTCGCTTTTGCAACGCGTAGGTACTGAAGATTGGACAGAGGGCCCAGTGGACGACAGATTCGGTAAGGCAGCTCATAGTTCTGCATAGTGTCTGTGTCACCTCACTGTCTGCAGTGCATTGGTAGGACGCTAGATGTCATTTTGGTATTTTGTAATTGATTTTATTTTCTCATATGTATTTGAAACTTGTGTAATGTATTTTGATATTCATGTAAATAATGAAAAGTGTGGTTGTAAATGGAAAAGTGAATTTTTATCTATGATATATGCATGGTATCATATGAGATGGATGAATGAGAACTGAGATTGAACATTGTTGAGAATTTGATAAATGGAGTTGAGATGATGGAAAATGAATATAGGAAGTGTTTTTCACAGTTCAAGAACTGTTTTCTCCATTTTTAGCCGGCACTCTGCCGGATTTTCTTTAAAATTTTCGGAACCTCAAATAAATAGTAATTTCGATAAATGGCTTACAATGAATTATATTTCACAAGTTATATTCAAAACTATGATAAAAAAATGAATTAAGATAAAATAGAGTGCTCCGGCACACTGAGTGGCATAACTTGCTCGGCTACACTGTAGTCGGGTAAGGGGTGTCACAGACAAGGAGATAGTGGTTCTTTGATTATTTACACTGGGTAAATTTTAAGGACGATATTTAATTTAGAGGGGAAGAATTGTAACGCTATCACCATAGGTAGTCCATACGTTCTACTATTCCGATGACTAATGTCTATTCGGACAGTCAGAATGTCTGTAACTACACTTAAACTAGGATGAGAAGAGATAAAATGATGGAATACATGATAAGAAAATATAAGAAAAATTAAGAAAAAATAAAATATATGAAATGTAATAAGGTTAAATGAGCTGGAACCGCGGCGATGGGTGACCGTATCGAGAAGTCACTGCATAGACAGTTGACAACCCCAAACATGTGAGGAATCCTAGGAAATGATTTTCGGGATGTAATTAAAGGTCGACTGAGGTACAAATGATATTAAAAATGTCAAAAAAAATTTAGTTAATCAGTACAGATAAAAAAAATAAAAATTAAAGGAATCGTCGGATCAAGGATTTAATCGGTATTATTGAAAAAGTTGGACTATAACCCGAAGAGGGGCATTTTGGTCATTTGACACATAGAATTGACTTTTGACCTAAATGTCCATTAAAATAAGTAATATTAAAATTTTGAAAATCCCATGAAAATATTAAATTACATGTGTAATGTAATTAAAGAGAAATGAGGGGGTATAATTAGAATTATGAAAGTTTAATCATTGTAATTAATATTTAAATTGTTAGTGGAGGTATAAAACCATAGGATGACAAGTTAAATCCACTAACTTCATTTCTTCTTCTTTATTCTCTCCCATGGCCAAAATGGGTTCTTCATCTTTCCTCCATGGACGTTTCCATGCAAAGCTTAAATCCCTCCATTTTCAACCTAAAATCACAAGTTCACTTCACATAAGTTAATCCTCACACCTTTGGAAGACTATAGGCAGTAAGAAAAAGAAGATTAGGTGAAGTTTTAACAAGCTCAAGAAAGTGAACAAAGAGGTTATTGCTCAATCTTCCCACCTTTCTTCTTTAATTCTTGTTTTGAGCTTAGGATGAGTTGATATGATAAGAAATTTGAAGAGGTTGATGAGTAATTATGAGCTCTTCATTTTGACAGCCATGAGAAATTTGAGAATTTGATTAATTCATGTATGACAAAGGTGATTTGTGATGTTAATGAATGAATTATATGTTGAGGAATGAAGTTTCATGTACTAGCAAATTAATTGCATGCGTATATGGGGTTTGATGATAATTGTGGAGACTTTGTGAAATTGCCTCAATTTGGTAGCCTTAAGGAACTTAGGAGATTGATAATTTCATGTATGTAAATGTTGATTAATGGTGTTGATGGGTAAGTGGAAGTGAATTATATGTTGATAGTTGAAGTTACATGTACTAGCAAATTGTTTTCATGTGAATATTGTTGACTTTGACCATTTGAATTATGGTTTTAAATTGATTATTGGAGACTTGTATAAATTGCTGAAAATTGATTATATTGAGATTTTTTGGTGATATTAGAAGTGCAATGAATTCAAATTGGAAGTAAGGGAGTTGGAGGAATGAAAATTGGAAGTGTAATTTCCTTGCAGGTTGAGAATTGTTGAAATCAGCGTATATTTTGAGCCATAAACAAAATTGTGTGGCTCCAATTGGTATAAGGCTAATTAGAGGTAAAACTAGACCTAAAATGTATCATTTTTCATGAAGAAACCATGCCCAAATTCTATCCAAAAAGTTACCTAAATTCTGCCCTAATTCGGATTACCAAATAGTGAACCCAGAAAATGACCAAATGAACAATGTACATTCATTTGGTCATAACTCACTCCAGACAGATCCAAATGATCTAAAATGTATACCATTAGAAATCTCAGACATAGGGCTATAGCTTTTGTGAAGAACACAGAGCCTAGAAATGCCATTAACCAAACCAAATTACTTGCCTACGTTGGGCTACCGAAACTGTCAAGAACCAAAATTGCCAGATTTGCTAAACATAGGCTACTTGATCAGTTTTGGAAAATAGGCCATAACTTGGTCCATAGAAATCCAAATGCCTTGAAACTAGTGCCAAAATTTCAATACAACATATACCTACCATATTTATATTTTGACTAGAACCTAGAAATGAAGAGAAATAGGTCAATTGGCTAGGTCAAATTAATGCACAAAATCTGGAAATTGCATAAGTGACCATTGACTCTAGAATATGCTTTTAGTCATATATTTCATTAGAAAACTTCGATTGAGATGTGCCATATAGTTCTGGAAACCTAAGAAATAGGGCTTTAATTTTGTTTTAGACACCTTCCTCAAATTATGAATGTAAGAAACTTAAACTTTGGGTCAAAGTTATTGACCTAAATGGGAATCATGTTAGTATAGGACATTTGAGTCAAAGTCAATAATGCGGCTATGATTAATTCTACATAACTTGAAAAATTGCAACTAAAAATTATGGGTGACCATAGGACATAGAGAAACAAATCTTATGAAGAACACTATGCCTAAATGTTGCTATAACCTATTCAAATAAATTGGTAAAATATGACACCAAAACTGCCTAGTTAAGAAACCAGAATTTGCAACTGAACCAGTTATGGTTAATTGACCATAACTTGAGTTATACAAATCCAAATGACATGATTCAAAAAGGAAAATAAATAAAAAACATAAAAGAACAACTTCCATTAAGGAAGTGGAGTTTGATATGTAATTTCAAGACAGTGAAACTGAACTTAAAGAAAAGTTCTTGAAATAAATCATTTTTGGTAGGGGCTTATCCCTAATAAGTCACTACATGCTAAATTACATGAAATAGGTATGTGGGACCTGCTTTCCCACTATACATTGACATGAAAATTCTGTTAAATAATTAATAATGCTTACTTGCCCAAAGTAAACCTAGGCTTAAATATATATAGTTGGATCGATTGGTATACCAATTAGGGACTACAGATAGCAGTACTGCCTACATGAATAATCATTGACTGGAAAAAAATGTCTGATATGATTCTTCCACAAGCTTTATGCTTGCCCGTTGGCCATTGTGCCTAATTTTATTTCTGGCTTTAAAGCCTGCCCATTGGCCTTGTGCCTGACATGACAGACGTATATTGGATAGACAAACGGCTGTCTAACCAGTATACTCCCGTGTATCCAACCGTATAGTCTATTATAAGTTACTTGGGTATTGATATAATTTTGAAAGACTGAGAATGAAATAAATGAATAGATAAGACACTGATATGACTTTAAAAAGGCAGAGAAAGAAATAAATACACTAATAAGATCCTGATAATTAATTTATTCTCAAAGTGCAATAAAATATACAATTGACCTAGAATTACAAAATATTACTTAGAATTATTATTTGAATTATTTAGTTATTGTTCTTTATAATTATACGCCACTAAGCAATTAGCTTAGCGTATTGAATTTTCCACCGCGTAGGTACTGGAGATTAGTAGCCGCCACAGCAGCAGCCGCCATAGTAGTGTTCTGACTATAGTTAACTAGATCTGCTACAGTCCAGAGTACACCTCATCAGTTGTAGTATTTTGGTAGGGCCCATGTATAGACTTAGTGTTTGGGTTCATTGTATATAAGCATTATGTAATTATAGTTGGTGATGTAACTAAATTGTAATGATATTTTTGAGATTGTAAATAAAGATGTGAATTTCTGTATATGAATTTTCTTATGAATGACTTATTATATGAGAAAATGAATGATATGTTATATGGCCATACGAATGGATATGAAAATGTTTTTAACAGGTAACTAGTGGAACCCTCTAGATGGTAAAAAAATAGAGGAGGCTCTACCCGGGTCTCCATAGAAATGAATTGTGATAAAAAAAAAATTACCACATATTTTAAATGAAGTTTAAAATTAACAATGAATAGGACAGGATAAGAGAAGGTGCTTTGGCACCGAATGTGACACGCTTTACTCGGTTACACTATAAACGGGTAAGGGGTATCACATTGTACTCATTTGAAATTTGATTCTTGACATATAAGACTTTACCATCAGGAAACACTTTCCTGACAAAGTCATTCTGTAATACCCCTATGCTCGGTAGTGCGTTCTGCTGCTCCAGTGACCAGTGTCTGTCCGGATAACTAGAATGCGTAGAACTATATTTAAATATTAGTGAGGAGACATAGAATAATGAAATCCAAGAAAAGAAAAGACAAGAAAAACAAAGGAAAAATAATAGCAATGAAATATAACCAAGTTAAACGAGCCGAGAACCTTAGCGATGGGTGACCACACCGGAAAGTTACGGCGTGGACCATTGACTAGCCCTGGACCACGGGGAACCCTAGAAAATACTTTTCAGACATAATTAAAGACCTATTGAAGTATAAATACCATTAGAAATATCAAAGAAAAATTAATTAATTAGTACAAAGAAAAGTGAGAAATCGAGAAAACGGACAAAACTTGGTGTTATCAAAAAATCGGGAATGCAACTAGAACAGGGGCATTGTGGTCATTTGACACCCCAAGTTGTCTTTTGACCTAAATGTCCATTAAAAATAAATGATATTACACTTGGAAAAAGTCATGAAAAGGTGGTACATAGTTTAAATAGCAAAATATAGCAGCTAAATGAGGAATATGAAAACTTTAGAATATGAAATACTTAATCTAAGTTAGTGGTCCACTAACTCCACTTAAGTGGACATATGACCAGCATAATTTGGATAGAATTTCATCTTCCTCAACCCTCCTAAAAATACCAGCCGAAACTTTCCCTTGGAAGAATCCTCCATGGCCATCCATGGCCAAGCTCCATGCAAGCATGAAGTAAGCCAATTTCCTTCCACTTTCCTTCACAAAAGTTGTTCTACACCACTTGGGCAGTAGATAGGCAGCAAGAAGATCAAGTTTAGTCAACGTTTTGAAGAGTTTCCAAAGTGGTAAGTAGGTATTTTTTACGCTTGCTTCATTAAAGTTTGTGTGGATGTTATGGGTAGTTGAATTGTGGAAAGATTTTTGAAGTTGGATGAGTTAAGGGAGAAGTATATTTTTGGCAGCCATGGAACTTCAATAAGGGAAGTTTATCTTTGCATGTAAATGGTAGATTAAAGTGTTGATGAAGTGTTTATGTGTGTAGGAATAAATTGGGTGATGTATACTAAATGTATGTGAATGTACACTTGACTTTGGAAGCTTGGAAAGCTAAGTGAAGAAGATTACAATTCGGCAATTTGAAGTGTGGACTAAAATATGTTATTTTGTGGTTTGGTTTATTGAATATTATTGTTGAATTATGGTACTTGTTATGGCAGCTTGTACACGTGTATAAAGGTTTGAGTTTGGACATGTAAATGAGCTAGGTTATGTGATTAAATTATTTGTAATTTGGACTTGGTAAATTATGTACTATAATGTGCATATTGAGTGTGGTTACAAGCTGCCAAGATAACCAACAATGTGAAGTAAAATGTGTTTATGTTATGGTACAAACGAGAATTGACATAAATGTGTAACTTGGTAAGTGTTAAATGTGTATTTGATGAGTGATGAACAATGAATTGCAGGGTAGTGTATATTTTGGCTTAGAACCTTAAGTTTGTAGCTCCAATTGATATGAGACTAATTGGAGGTGAAATTAGGCACAAAAAGTGCCAACTTTTATGAAGGAAGCTTACCAAAATTCTGCTTGGAAGGTAACTTGAAAAGTGACCAAATCCGGATTAGTGCATTTAAGGCCTGAAAATTGACCATTTGGGCAGCAGTTAGTGTTTTGGCCATAACTTGCTCAAAACAAGTCCAATTGACCTGAGACTTTTACCATGAATAGTTGAGACATATATCTACAAGTCATATGAAGGCACCAACGCCCAGAAATGACCATAAGCACGTTAAATAGCTTGCACAAGTTCAGTTCCAAAAACTAGCCGAACCAAAAGTGACCTAAAAATGACCTAAAGTGACCATTTTGGTACATTCTGATCAGCAATAGTAAAATGACCATAACTTGGTCTAGTAAACTCAAAATGACCTAAAATTTTGCCCTGCGTGCAATAAGACATAGATCTACAAGTTTGTAGTTTTGACTGAAACCCGAAAACCGGGGGAACTAGGTCATCCGGCTAGGTCAAATTAGTATACTATAATCCGACAAATTGCAATAAAATGCACTATACATGGAAATGAATTGGGTAACATGTACCAACACTAAAAGGCTATAAAATGTGACATATTGGTAACATTAAAACCTAATTCACCTAGACTGCATCGAGGGTCAACATCTTAGGTTGACTAAGGAAATGATTGAATTCAATAAATTGAGTATTAAGCCTTATTGTTAGAGATGGTTTAAATGAGTATTGAAATACTCATAATTGTGTGTTTCAATTAGCAAAGACTCAGGGAAAGGGAAGGAAACAATGAGTCGGAGGCAAGAGACAGTTATCAGAGGTTTGTGCACAATAGTTATTTCTTTTGAATTTTTCAATTGAAATTAATTATGATTATTTGTATGTTATTGTTTTAAATTGTGTTTGTGCACAATAATTTTGATTTCTTATTTTTACTTAAAATTTATTTGAACATTATAGTTTTAAATTGTGTCTGTGCACAATACTTTTTATATTCACTGCTTTTACTAAAAAATTTATTTGGAGAATTGAGTTATGAATAATTTTGATTGTTTTAACTTTGGGAATTGTATTTAGAAATTATTGTGTTGCCTACTTTACAAATGGAAATTTTGAGATAAAATATGATTTGTGGTTTGTATGAAATATTTAAATATTGTGATTTGGAATTATTTTGATTTACATTTAGCATGACATTGTTATTATATTCCTCCCTCTTTGACTTATCAGTCTGGGGTGAGTGTGATTATGTTCCTCCCTCTTTGACTTGCCAATTTGAGGTGAGTGTGGATGAGTTCTCATTATTTAGCTAGCGTCCTCTCTCATTGATTTCGATTATTGGAGTGAGTGTGTCTTGTTGTGGTGTGCAACACGGCATGTGCGAAAAAATTGTGTCATGGCCTAAATTGTATTATTGATTGGCAACACTGAATTATTCAGTTATTTGATCAAATGGAGTTATTGATTGGTAAAACTGTATTATTCAGTTATTTGATCAAATGGTGTTATTGATTGGCAAAACTGTATTATTCAGTTATTTGATCAATTGGTGTTATTGATTGGCAACATTGTGTTATTCAATTGTTTGATCAAATTTGTATTATATGAACTTTGTAAATTGTGAACTGGAATTGTGAATTATTTGATTTGTGAATTGTCAATAAAAGATTTATATATCGCATTTCAAATTGTTATTGTGCACCACTGAGTAAATTTTACTTAGCGATAGCTCTTTATTGCTGTCGCAGGTAGACAGACTGACAGGGCAGCAGACTAGGCTGCTAATGCTATATTGAGAGTTCATCTGGTATATAGAGTATACCATATTTTGCATTTTGTATTGTAATGTATGTTCACTGTATGCATATAGTGTTCTTGGTTTTGAGCATTTGTAAATTAAAATTGTACATTGAAGTTGTAAAATAAATTGTAAATTTTTTTGGTTTGTAAATATTGTGATATATTTCTTTTATCTCAACCTTTGGAAAAATTGAAAAATTATTGTGGATTTGAGCTGAGAAACATAATGTGTTGATTAAATGTTGGAGTTGAGATTGAGAAATATATTTGAAGTGTTTTTTACAGGTTTTTGAAGAACTGTTTTATTCAAAATACAGATGGCACTCCGCCAAAATCTTTACAGAAATTACTAACAATTCAAATGTGTTAGCTGTTTCACTTCAGTAAAAGAAACTTTTTTAATACCTGTAAATAGTGCTCACCACTGTAAAAAGATGTAAGAAAAGTTTTAAAATCCCTTGTAGTGTATTTAATGGGTTATCAGTAGACAAAGTTAGTAATTCATTAGGCATACTATGGGATCATGTTATGCCTTACAAAGGGGTAGGGTGTGACGTGTTTTAGTGGTATCAGAGCTAGTTTTTAAATTCTGTTTTCACCTATAATTTGAATATTCTTTCTTAATAGTACAACTGCTCTATGTCATTGTTTGATACATACAGTACATTACATTATAAATATGCACTAACAGGAGAAAATCTCCTTGTGTTATTCGTTAGGTCTAAGATCCTCACATTGACTATGGAAGAGGGTGATCGTTCAGTCGATCAATCTATAGAGGCTGAAGTACAAGGGGATGCCCCAGCCCTACACAATGTCAGAGGATTAGCTGCACCAGCCCCCTCAGTACCGCAGTTTCTTGTTCAGTTTGCTCAGTAGATGGCTGCAATGTTCCAACAGATGGCTGGTAACGTGCCTACTCAAGTCCCACTACAGACACCAGTGGTACATCCACAGTCTTCTGCTAGGCAATATGACAAATTGATGAAATATAGGGCTACTGAGTTCAAGGGGACAGTAGATCCTCTAGAGGCAGAACAGTGGTTAGAAATAATGGATAGGGTGTTCAAGAAGCTACATTGTACAAAGGAGCTCAGGTTTGAATATTCAGTATCTCTGCTACAGGGGGATGCATATGACTGGTGGAAAACCATTCCCCATAGTCTGGTAGAACCTTCAGTGCTAACATGGAATGATTTTCTATAAGAGTTCAGACAAAAATATCTCCCTGATACTTATGTGGACCAGAAGCTGCAAGAGTTCCTAAGTCTGAAACAACGGAGTACATCGGTGGCTGAATATGAAAGGGAATTTTCCCGTCTGAGCCATTATGCAGTAAGTCTACTTTCTACCAGCAGGGAGAGATGTAACAGATTTAAAACTGGCTTAAAGCCTAGTATCAGATTACAAGTGGTCAGATTCAAACATACTAACTTCTCTGAACTTATTTCTCAAGCACTAGAGTTAGAAAGAATTGAATCTGAAGCGGCCCCTGAGAAAAAGAAATCAGAGAAGACAGAAAAAGAGGAAAAGTTAGTAGAACAAAGTTCCAGTGGTCCTACTGGAAAGAGGAAAAATTTTGGGGGACACAACAGAAGTGGTAAGAAGTCCGGTAGAGATAGATCTTTTGGACAGAAACCACCTCGATCGGATTAGCAAACTCAGCAGAAACCCAGAAAGGCGGTGTCAGATCGGCTTTGTGAAACTTGTGGTAAACCACATAGTAGGGTATGTTACAGAGTCATAGGAGCATGTTTTTATTGTGGAGAGACTGCTCATTTTGCTAGGGATTGTGTAAATCCATGTCGTTCTAGATCATTTACTACACCAAAGGGATCAACCTAAGTTTCTACCCCAAAGAGTTCACCATCAGTTAGTAGAGACAGAGGTAGAGTTAGGGGTAGTACACCTAGAAGTCAAAGTACTGTGAATCAGCCAGAACAGGGTGATGCTTCGGCTGGAGTATACGCTATACGGCAGAGAGAAGAGACTGAGACTTTTGACATTGTTGCTGGTACTTTCTCAATTAGTAACTAAGATATATATATGTATTGTTTGACCTGAAGTCTGTATACTTTTATGTTAGTGTTAGAACTATATGTTCTGCTGTTATTCCTTTACAGGGGAAATAAATTTTGATGCATTAGTGATTAGTCCTTTAAGATAACGATTGTGATAATAAGTGAAATTAGTTTTGAAAGAGTTTATCGGCGAAAAGTATTTTCCAACACACCATAAATTATAAAGCTAAATGGCAAGCCTACTTAATGTAAGGTAAGAGGACGTAAAAATAAGTTACAATAATAGAATTACTCTAGATGAGGGCAAGAATGTTACTGTTAGTAATTGTTAATGGATATTGTAATCAGAATAAGATTCGAATATCAGTAAATTCAAAAAGGATAAAATATCAAAAAATTTGATCAATTGGAATGTATCGTAGTAACTATGCAATGTTCTTGATATTTATACTGTAAGCTGCAGATTACAGTACTAACTTGAGATTATTGTGTAGGGCTACGTACTACTCGATAGTACACCAAGATGAGAATAGTTGCCAACGATATCTGTTTTGGTATAGTTATGCCAGGACAGAATTTAATTGTTAGAAATAAGTTTGAAAATCCTACCTAGGGATTTAAAACTCAAAAGTTAGAAAATCGAAAGGTGACCAGTGCGTTCTACTGCTCTGGTGACCAGTGTCTGTCTGAACAGCTACAATGCCTAGAACTATATTTAAATATTAGTGAGGAGACATAGAATAATGAAATAAAAGAAAAGAAAAGACAAGAAAAACAAAGAAAAAATAACAGCAATGAAATGTAACCAAGCTAAACGAGCCGAGAACCTTAGCGATGGGTGACCGCACCTGGAAGTTACGGCGTGGACCGTTGACTAGACCTGGACCGCAGGGAACCCTGGAAAATATTTTTAAGACATAATTAAAGACCTATTGAAGTATAAATACCATTAGAAATATCAAAGAAAAATTAATTAATTAGTACAAAGAAAAGTGAGAAATCGAGAAAATGGATAAAACTCGGTGTTACCGAAAAATCGGGAATGCAAACCGAACAGGGGCATTGTGGTCATTTGACACTCCGAGTTGTCTTTTGACCTAAATATCCATTAAAAATAAATGATATTACACTTGGAAAATGTCATGAAAAATTAAATTGGTGGTACATAATTTAAATAGTAAAATATAGGAGCTAAATGAGGAATATGAAAACTTTAGAATATTAAATACTTAATCTAAGTTAGTGGTCCACTAACTCCACTTAAGTGGACATGTGACCAGAATAATTTGGACAGAATTTCATCTTCCTCAACCCTCCTAAAAAAACCAGCCGAAACTTTCCCTTGGAAGAATCCTCCATGGCCAAGCTCCATGCAAGCATGAAGTAAGCCAATTTCCTTACTCTTTCCTTCACAAAAGTTGTTCTACACCACTTGGGCAGTAGATAGGTAGCAAGAAGATCAAGTTTAGTCAAGGTTTTGAAGAGTTTCCAAAGTGGTAAGTAGGTATTTTTGATGCTTGCTTCATTAAAGTTTATGCGGATGTTATGGGTACTTGATTTGTGGAAAGATTTTTGAAGTTGGATGAGTTAAGGGAGAAGTACATTTTTGGCAGCCATGGAACTTCAATAACGACAGTTTATCTTTGCATGTAAAAGGTTTATTAAAGTGTTGATGAAGTGTTTATGTGTGTAGGAATAAATTAGGTGATGTATACTAAATGTATGTGAATGTACACTTAACTTTGGAAGCTTGGAAAGCTAAGTGAAGAAGATTACAATTTGGCAATTTGAAGTGTGGACTAAAATATGTTATTTTGTGGTTTGGTTTATGGAATATTATTGTTGAATCATGGTACTTGTTATGGCAGCTTGTACATGTGTATAAAGGTTTGAGTTTGGACATGTAAATGAGCTAGGTTATGTGATTAAATTGTTTGTAATTTGGACTTGGTAAATTATGTACTATAATGTGCATATTGAGTGTGGTTACAAGCTGCCAAGATGACCAACAATGTGAAGTAAAATGTGTTTATGTTATGGTACAAACCAGAATTGACATGAATGTGTAACTTGGTAAGTGTTAAATGTGTATTTGATGAGTGATGAACAATGAATTGCAGGGCAGTGTGTATTTTGGCTTAGACACTTAAGTGTGTAGCTCCAATTGGTATGAGACTAATTGGAGGTGAAACTAGGCACAAAAAGTGCCAACTTTCATGAAGGAAGCTTACCAAAATTCTGCTTGGAAGGTAACTTGAAAAATGACCAAATCCGGATTAGTGCATTTAAGGCCTGAAAATTGACCATTTGGGCAGCAGTTAGTGTTTTGGCCATAACTTGCTCAAAACAGGTCCAATTGACCTGAAAGTTTTACCATGAATAGCTGAGACATATATCTACAAGTCCTATGTAGACACCAAAGCCCAGAAATGACCATAAGCAAGTCAAATAGCTTTCACAAGTTCGGGTCCAAAAACTAGCTAAACCAAAAGTGACCAAAAAATGACCTAAAATGACCATTTTGGTACACTCTGACCAGCAATAGTAAAATGGCCATAACTTGATCTAGTAAACTTAGAATGACCTGAAATTTTGCCTCGCGTGCAATAAGACATAGATCTACAAGTTTGTAGTTTTGACCGAAACCTGAAAACTGAGGGAACTAGGTCATCCGACTAGGTCAAATTAATATACCGGAATCCGACAAAATGCAATAAAATGCACTATACATGGAAATAAATTGGGTAACATGTACCAACACTAAAAGGCTATAAAATGTGACATTTTGGTAAAATTAAAACCTAATTCACCTAGACTGCATCGAGGGTCAACATCTTAGGTTGACTAAGGAAATGATAGAATTCAATAAATTGAGTATTAAGCCTTATTGTTAGAGACGGTTTAAATGAGTATTGAAACACTTCAAATTGAGTGTTTCAGTTAGCAAAGACTCAGCGAAAGGGAAGGAAACACTGAGTCAGAGGCAAGAGACAGTTATCAGAGATTTGTGCACAATAGTTATTTCTTTTGAATTTTTCAATTGAACTAAATTATGATTATTTGTATGTTATTGTTTTAAATTGTGTTTGTGCATAATAATTTTGATTTCTTATTTTGTACTTAAAATTTATTTGAACATTATAGTTTTAAATTGTGTATGTACACAATACTTTTTATATTCACTGCTTTTACCAGAAAATTTATTTGGAGAATTGAGTTATGAATAATTTTGATTGTTTTAACTTTGGGAATTGTATTTGGAAATTATTATGTTGCCTACTTTGCAAATGGAAATTTTGAGATAAAATATGATTTGTGGTTTGTATGAAATATTTAATTGTTGTGATTTGGAATTGTTTTGATTTACATTTGGCATGACACTGTTATTATATTCCTCCCTCTTTGACTTATCAGTCTGGGGTGAGTGTGATTATGTTCCTCCCTCTTTGACCTGCCAGTCTGAGGTGAGTGTGGATGTGTTCTCATTATTTAGCTAGCTTCCTCCCTCTTTGATTTCGATTATTGGGGTGAGCGTGTCTTCTCGTGGTGTACAACACGGCATGTGTGGAAAAATTGTGTCATGGCCTAAATTGTGCTATTGATCGGAAACACTGTATTATTCAGTTATTTGATCAAATGGAGTTATTGATTGGCAAAACTGTATTATTCAGTTATTTGATCAAATGGTGTTATTGATTGGCAAAACTATATTATTCAGTTATTTGATCAAATGGTGTTATTGATTGGCAAAACTGTGTTATTCAATTGTTTGATCAAATTTGTGTTATATGAACTTTGTAAATTGTGAAATGGAATTTTGAATTTTTTGATTTGTGAATTGTCAATAAAAGATTTATATATCGCATTTCAAATTGTTATTGTGCACCGTTGAGTAAATTTTACTCAGCGATAGCGTTTCATTGCTGTTGCAGGTAGACAGACTGATAGGGCAGTAGACTAGGTATATTGAGAGTTCATCGGGTATATTGAGTATTGTAACACCCTCCCGGTAGCAACTCCGTACATTCTACTGTTCCGGTGATCGGTGTCGGTCCGGACAGCTAGAACGTCTGGAAAAATATTTAAACTAAAGTCAGGAACCATAATTAACTTAAATATTTATAAGAAAAATTTAGTAAAAGTTTTAGAAATAAAATACAACCATGTTAAACGAGCCGGTGCCCTAGCGAGGGGTAACCCAGAGGGAAGTTGCGGTTCTCGCAACTAGGAGCCCTAGACCCGGGGGAAAAATCATAAAATAATTTTTGAGACTCAAGAGAAGGGTCATTGAGGTCCCTATGGCATTAGAATGCCAAGAAAATACCTAGAAAAAATTTTCAATCGGTACAGACAATTTTGACCCGTTAAGCCAAACGGAGGGCATTTTGGTCATTTCGCCTTCAGAGGTGATTTTTGGCCGACTTGTCTAATTGAGTAAATAAATATTGTGACATAAAATATGAATTAATATTGATGAAAAATTTATTAAAAATGAGAAATGAAAATAAGAAAACAAAAGTAAGAAGAAAAGCAAGTAAATGGGAATTGTGACATCATAATTATGTCATTTAAAAATGGTCCACCAATCACCATATAACAAAGACACTTAAAACAAACTAAAGAGGCTGAAAATAAAAGAAAAATTTCATCTTCTTCCTTTGGACCCCAACCAGCCGAAACCTCTTCCTTTCCTCCCTCCATTGATGTTCAATCAAGCAAGCTTAATTCCTTCCTTTGTTACACCACTAAACCCTAACTCCTTTCATTAAAACATGACCATATCTCTAGGAGAAGCTTTTGGCAGCCAAGAAGAGGAAAGAAAGTGAAGTTTTGAGTTGGGAAAAATCTGCCCTATTCAAGGTTAGTGCATTAGATACTTAAAACTCTTTATTTTTTATGATTTGTAACTTGAATTGAGTAAGAATTGTAACTAAAATGAACAAGAATTATGTGTATACATACTATGAATTTTCGGCAGCCCTTGTGAAGGAATTATTTTGATTGTTTTGATGGACTTAGAGTGAACTAGAGCTTATGTTTAAAGTGTATACATATACATATACAAAGAATGAAAGAGTTGAATAAGGAATTTGTGAAAACTCATATGGGAATTAGGGTTTTGAGAAGTGAAAAATTGACTTGGCTTAGGAAATTGTTAGAGAACATTTTAATGGTCAATTAGTGACCATTTTAGGTAATTTGACCACAATTTGGACTGAAAAATAGTATGGCAAAGTGAATGTGTAGGCTGCCCTAGGACAGCAGCAGGGTGACTGAAATTTCAGTCCACTTAGACTGCCATAACTTGGGCTGTGTTTGCCCAATTGGTGTTTGGCCAATTGGACATGAAACTAGGCTTATAATGGCACATTTTTGCTGAAGAATCCATGCCCAAAAGACCAAAGCAAGAGGACCAAAAGTTGGCCCCAATCCGGACACCCTGCAACTGATTCTACAGAATGACCAAATGAACAGTGTAACTGTTCATTTGGCCATAACTCACTGTAGATTTGGTCAATTGATCTGAAATTTGTACAGCAACAAGTTAAGACATAGAAAAACAACTTTCATGAAGAAACCTACCCCAAATTATGGCAGAACAAATTCAAAAATGCAATCACAATCACTGTTCATGTTACTGTAGATTTGGTAATTTCTGCAGAATGGAAATCTGGCCAGCTGTAGTTTTTGGACCATATCTGGAGCTTCAAAACTCCAAATGGAGTGATTCAAAAAAGGAAATTCAACTAGACAAAATAAGGAATAACTTTCATGTTTTCCATTTCTTCAAATTCCCACTGAAACAGTGTCCAATGGAACAGTAAAGTTGAGTTCCAAAAACTGAAAATTCTGCTTCCCTTGGTTTAAACTTTGAAATGGTATAAATGCTTAATGCCAACAAGTTTTGAATGCCAAATGTGGTATGTTGGGAGTGCCAAAGTCAATGTACATATTTTCTATCTAAAAGTCAACATTTTTGTTGACCAATAAGGTGAATAGTGACACCAAAACTTGAAATTCACAAATTGAAGAATTTAAAAGTTTCAAATGCCCTAGTATACCTAATAAGATTGGTTTGGATAGTTTGGCATGCCAATAGGGTTCGATTAAGCGATCGCACATGGCAATATGCCATTATTTGATTTTATGGCTTTTAGCCATTCTGACCTTATATTGAGACTTTCCTTGTGCACGATATTATTCTGACTTGTTAGATTGCATTGCCTGCACGGGAGATGCATATGTGACCGATGGTGTGACGGCCCGAGGTACTTGATACCCAGTGCCAGTTTACCCGTTTATCCAGTCCAGTCGTCTAGTGTAGGTTACTTGGGCAACCAAATGAATAAAAGTGGGCAAAGTTAATGAAATAATAGATATACCAATACTAAATAAAGAAATCATACACATTTTATACATACTTACTTTCTGCTATTTTCTTTTATTATATTATTGCACCACTAAGCATTATTGCTTAGCGCGTTCATTTTGCCACGCGTAGGTACTGGAGATACAGATCGTGAGCCCAGTACACCGCAGACTGGGTGAGTCGATCCTGCAGTTTTGCACAGTGTCCGTGTCACCTTAACTTCTGCAGTGCATTGGTAGGACACTAGGTGTCATTTTGGCATTCTGTATTAAATTTTGATTTTCTCATATGTAATTAAACTTGTGTAATGTATTTTGAGGTTCATGTAAATAATGAAGATTTATGGTTATGTATGGAAGTAATTTGAGTATTTATTTGTTGTTTATACATATGAGTACTCTGAGAAATGATGATTGAGAACTGAAATTGAAATGTTGTTGAGATCTTGATATTGAGACTTTGTTGATGAATTGAAGTTGGGATTGTTTGGAAAATTATTTGGAAGTGTTTTTAACAGGTTCCGAAGAACTGTTTTCTCCATTTTTAGCCGGTACTCCGCCGGATTTTCTTTAAAATTTTCGAAACCTCAAATAAATAATATTTTTGATAAATGGCTTAAATAAAGTATGTTTCATAAATTATATTCAGAGGCATGATATAAATTAATTAAGGTATATTAGAGTGTTTCGGTACACCGTGTGACATAACTTACTCGGACACACTGTAGCTGGGTAAGGGGTGTCTCATTTAGTGGTATCAGAGCACGGTTTAGGCGTTTCTGGGCCTAGATTGAGTCCATACCATGCATTGCATTTGTAAGAGTCGAGGTGACACTAATGCAGATCTGTTTGTCTTTCTTATTTTGAATAGGATATGGATCCTTCATCTCAGAGAGCAGTCGAGGAGGAAGTAGAGAGTCATGCTCCACCTGCAGCAGCTGAGACTGGGGGTAGGGGAAAACCTACTCCACCAGCTAAAGCAGAGCCTGCTCAGCCTCCACAGGCCATGTTCCAACAAATGGCCGACTTCTTTAGACAAATGGCCGGAGTAATGCCAGCACCACCACCACCACCAGCTCCACAGCAGAAATCACACCTAGAAAGGCTAAGAAAGTTTGGGGCGGTGGATTTCTTCGGCAAGAGAGAAGATGACTCTATTGCAGTCGAGAATTGGTTGAACAGAATGGGCAGAGTCTTAAAACAACTCCACTGCACCCCAGAGCAAAACCTAGAGGCTGCCATATCCCTGTTGCAAGATGATGCCTACGAATGGTGGGACACTGTGTCTAGTGAAGTGCAGCCAGAAGCTGTAACTTGGGACTTCTTTCTCTCCGAGTTCAAGAAGAAATATGTGGGTACTGTATACCTGGAAGAGAGAAGAAGAGAGTTCATTAACCTGAGGCAGAGACAGCTATCAGTGGCCGAGTATGAGAAGGAATTTGTCCGATTAAGCCGCTACGGAAGGGAGATAGTCCCTAATGAAGTTGAAAGGTGTAAGAGATTTGAAGAGGGACTAAATGATAACATCAAGATCCAGCTCACTGCCTTAGGAATCACAGAATTTAGCAAGTTAGTGGAAGCTGCAACAAGGGTGGAAAAAGTGAGAATCAGTGAGCAAACCAGAAGGGATAGACAGCAGAAAAGGGGCCCAGGTCAGTCTAGCTCATCTCCTGCACCTGGGAAGAAGTTCAAAGGTCCACCTGCACAAAGTTCAGGGCAACCACAAGGTCAGGGTCAGTCTCAGGGGCCCAGGCCACAGTTCACCCCTAGGAGAGGTCAGTCCACACCATCAGTGGGCAGCTCTCCAGGGATGGGGTTCAGGGGACCAGCCCCAGCATCTTCTGCATGTCCACACTGTTTGAAATGGCATAAGGGGGAGTGTTGGAGAGTGACTGGTGCCTGCTTGAGATGTGGGTCGACAGAGCATCAGTTAAGAAACTGCCCACGCAGAACTACTACAGCTGCTCCAACACAAGCGCATGCACCGCTCCGCACCACAAAGGGGTAGAAAACTGCAAGTCTAAGGTCAGAGGACCATCACAAAGGCCTGCATCTGAGCTAGCAGAGAGGCCTGACAGCAGACCACCAGCAAGAGCCTATGCTATTAGAGCTCAGGAGGAGCAAGATGCCCCGGACGTCATCAGGGGTACGTTCTTCCTCTACACTACACCTGTGCATGCATTGGTAGATCCAGGATCTACTCATTCCTACATCTGCATCAACCTACCCGTAGAAAGGGGGACACTAGTAGGGGAGAGTGACCAAGACATTCTGGTCACTAATCCATTGGGCCACAGTGTAGTGGTGAACAAAGTATACAAGGGTTGCCCGTTAAGGATTCAGGGGTATGAATTCTTGGCAGACCTAATTGAGTTTCCCATCCATGTGTTTGACGTGATTTTGGGAATGGACTGGTTGTCACGTCATCAGGCAATAGTTGACTGCAAATTGAAGAGAATTTCTTTAAAAACTTCAGAGGGTAATGAGATCACTGTTGTGGGTGAAAGGACAGATTTCTTGTCCAATGTCATCTCAGCCACAGTTGCAAGAAGAATGATGAGAAAAGGCTGTGAAGCCTACCTAGCACATGTGGTGGATACTAAAGTGCTAAGCCAAACTCGAGTGATATATCCACGAAGAGACTTCCTAAGTATTTCTGAAGAATTGCCCGGTTTGCCACCGTAAAGGGAAGTTGAATTTGCTATTGAGACACCGCTGCACAAAGACCCATTTCCATTACTCCTTATAGGATGGCACCCACTGAATTGAGGGAGTTGAAAACTCAGTTGCAAGAGTTGCTTGATAAGGGGTTCATACGCCCCAGTGTGTCACCATGGGGAGCTCCAGTGCTGTTTGTGAAAAAGAAGGATGGGACTTTGAGGCTTTGTATTGATTACCTGCAGTTGAATAAAGTGACTGTGAAGAACAAATATCTGTTGCCTAGAATTGATGATCTGTTTGATCAGTTGAAGGGAGCAGGACTATTTTCTAAGATTGATCTCATATTAGGGTATCATCAGTTGAGGGTGAAGGATGTAGATGTGCCCAAGACTGCATTCAGGACACGATATGGGCATTATGAGTTTTTAGTGATGCCCTTTGGCTTAACAAATGCACCAGCGGCATTCATGGACCTTATGAACCGTATCTTCCATCCATACCTAGATCGGTTCGTAGTGGTCTTTATTGATGATATTCTGGTGTATTCCATGACCAGGGAAGAACATGATGAGCATTTGAGGATTGTTCTGCAAACCCTGAGAGAAAAGAAGCTGTATGCTAAGTTGTCCAAGTGTGACTTCTGGTTGAATGAGATTGCATTCCTTGGACACATAGTGTCAGCTGATGGGATTAGAGTGGATCCCAAGAAAATAGAAGCAGTGATGGAATGGAAGCCTCCCAGAAACACAACTGAGGTCAGAAGCTTCTTGGGGCTAGCTGGGTATTACAGAAGATTTGTGAAGGGATTTTCCCTAATAGCTGCTCCAATGACCAAGTTGTTACACAAGAATGTTAGATTTGACTGGAATGACAAGTGTCAGACCAGTTTTGAGAAGTTGAAGGCTATGTTGACAGAGGCACCAGTGTTAACACAGCCAGTGTCAGGAAAGGACTTCGTGGTCTATAGTGATGCCTCACATAATGGGTTAGGGTGTGTATTGATGCAAGAGGGGAAGGTGGTCGCTTATGCTTCCAGACAGCTAAGGCCACATGAACAGAATTACCCTACCCATGATCTAGAGCTTGCAAAAATTATCTTCGCACTGAAGATATGGAGGCATTACTTGTATGGTGAAAAGTGCTACATTTACACAGACCACAAAAGTCTGAAATATTTGCCAACCCAGAAGGAGCTCAACCTTAGACAGAGATGATGGATTGAGTTCCTGAAGGACTATGATTGTGTAATTGACTACCATCCTGGGAAGGCAAATGTAGTTGCTGATGCTTTGAGCAGAAAATCCATGACAGCTTTGAGATCATTGAATGCCCATCTATCTTTGGTTCGAGATGGAGCTATTTTGGCTGAGTTACAAGTGAGGCTAAACCTACTACAGCAGATTTTAGATGGGCAAAAGGCAGATGAAAAGTTAATGGTTATTATGAGCAAAATCTCAGAGGGAAAAGCAACTGACTTTGAGGTGAAAACAGATGGGTGTTTGTATTACAAAGGAAGACTGTGTGTACCAGATGATGAGGAATTGAAGGCCAATATTCTGAAAGAGGCACACACCAGTGTATATGCTATGCACCCAGGAAGTACAAAGATGTATCATGATCTGAAACTTCAGTATTGGTGGCCTGGTATGAAGAAGGACATAGCTGACTATGTGACTAAATGCTTGACATGTCAGCAAGTCAAGGCAAAACATAAAGTTCCATCATGGATTTTGTAAGTGGTCTACCTCTCACCCAGAAGAAACATGATGCAGTATGGGTGATAGTTGATAGATTGACAAAGTCAGCACACTTTCTGCCAGTTAGGACTGACTACTCACTGGAGAAGTTAGCAGAATTGTATATCAGTGAGATAGTTAGACTACATGGAATTCCACTCTCCATCATATCTGATCGAGACCCAAGGTTTACATCGAGATTCTGGAAGAAGTTGCATGAATCCTTGGGTACACAACTCCATTTCAGCACAGCATTCCATCCTCAAACGGATGGGCAATCAGAAAGAGTAATCCAGGTAAACAATTAAAACCAATGAAATTGATACATATATTGAATTAAAATGATAATAATAACATGAAATATATGTCAGGTCCTTGAGGATATGCTGAGGAGTTATGTCATTGAGTTTGAGGGAAGTTGGGATAGATACCTCCCACTGGAAGAATTTGCATACAACAATAGCTACCAAGCTAGCATACAAATGGCCCATATGAAGCACTGTATGGGAGAAAATGTAGAACTCCAGTGTGCTGGACTAAATTGGGCGAAGACAAACTGGTAGGGCCAGACCTGGTGAAACAGGCTGAGGAGAAGGTAAAATCAATCAAAGCCAACTTAAAGGTTGCCTCGCATGCATGTAAATCTTATGCCGACCTGAAGAGAAAAGAAATAGAATATGTGGTTGGCGACAAAGTGTTCCTCAAGGTGTCACCATGGAAGAAGGTATTGAGGTTTGGAAGGAAAGGTAAGTTGAGCCCTAGGTTCATTGGCCCATATGAAATCATCGAACGTGTGGGTCCAGTGGCCTATAGGCTAGCTTTACCACCAGAGCTAGACAAGATCCACAATGTGTTCCACGTGTCCATGCTTAGAAGATACCGCTCAGATCCTTCACATGTCATCTCCAGAGAAGAAATTGAAATACAACCGGATTTGACATATGAAGAAGAACCTCTACGGATCCTGGCTCGGGAAGTAAGAGAGTTGAGAAACAAGCAGATTCCACTGGTGAAAGTGCTTTGGAGGCACCACAACACCGAGGAAGCAACTTGGGAAAGTGAAGAGACGATGAGGCAACAGTTCCCTCAACTGCTTGCATCAGGTAAATTTCAAGGACGAAATTTAAATTAGAGGGGAAGAGTTGTAACACCCTCCCGGTAGCAACTCCATACATTCTACTGTTCCGGTGACCGGTGTCGGTCCGGACAGCTAGAACGTCCGGAAAAATATTTAAACTAAAGTCAGGAACCATAATTAACTCAAATATTTATAAGAAAAATTTAGTTAAAATTTTAAAAATAAAATACAACCAAGTTAAACGAGCCGGTGCCCTAGTGAGGGGTAACCCAGAGGGAAGTTGCGGTTCTCACAACTAGAAGCCCTAGACCCGGGGAAAAAATCATAAAATAATTTTTGAGACTCCAGAGAAGGGTCCTTGAGGTCCCTATGGCATTAGAATGCCAAGATAATACCTAGAAAAATTTTTCAATCGGTACAGACAATTTTGACCCGTTAAGCCAAATGGAGGGCATTTTGGTCATTTCGCCTTCAGAGGTGATTTTTGGCCGACTTGTCCAATTGAGTAAATAAATATTGTGACATAAAATATGAATTAATATTGATGAAAAATTTATTAAAAAAGAGAAATGAAAATAAGAAAACAAAAGTAAGAAGAAAAGTAAGTAAATGGGAATTGTGACATCATAATTATGTCATTTTAAAATGGTCCACCAATCACCATATAACAAAGACACTTAAAACAAACTAAAGAGGCTGAAAATAAAAGAAAAATGTCATCTTCTTCCTTTGGACCCCAACCAGCCGAAACCTCTTCCTTTCCTCCCTCCATTGATGTTCAATCAAGCAAGCTTAATTCCTTCCTTTGTTACACCACTAAACCCTAACTCCTTTCATTAAAACTTGACCATATCTCTAGGGGAAGCTTTTGGCAGCCAAGAAGAGGAAAGAAAGTGAAGTTTTGAGTTGGGAAAAATCTGCCCTATTCAAGGTTAGTGCATTAGATACTTAAAACTCTTTATTTTTTATGATTTGTAACTTGAATTGAGTAAGAATTGTAACTAAAATGAACAAGAATTATGTGTATACATACTATGAATTTTTGGCAGCCGTTGTGAAGGAATTATTTTGATTGTTTTGATGGACTTAGAGTGAACTAGAGCTAATGTTTAAAGTGTATACATATACATATACAAAGAATGAAAGAGTTGAATAAGGAATTTGTGAAAACTCATATGGGAATTAGGGTTTTGAGAAGTGAAAAATTGACTTGGCTTAGGAAATTGTTAGAGAACATTTTAATGGTCAATTAGTGACCATTTTAGGTAAGTTGAGCACAATTTGGACTGAAAAATAGTATGGCAAAGTGAATGTGTAGGCTGCCCTATGACAGCAGCAGGGTGATTGAAATTTTAGTCCACTTGGACTGCCATAACTTGGGCTGTGTTGGTCCAATTGGTGTTTGGCCAATTGGACATGAAACTAGGCTTATAATGGCACATTTTTGCTGAAGAAACCATGCCCAAAAGACCAAAGCAAGAGGACCAAAAGTTGGCCCCAATCTGGACACCCTGCAATTCATTCTGCAGAATGATCAAATGAACAGTAACTGTTCATTTGGCCATAACTCACTGTAGATTTGGTCAATTGACCTGAAATTTGTACAGAAACAAGTTAAGACATATACAAACAACTTTCATGAAGAAACCTACCCCAAATTATGGCAGAACCAATTCAAAAATGCAATCACAGTCACTGTTCATGTTACTGTAGATTTGGTAATTTCTGCAGAATGGAAATCCGGCCAACTGTGGTTTTGGACCATATCTGGAGCTTCAAAACTCCAAATGGAGTGATTCAAAAAAGGAAATTCAACTAGACAAAATAAGGAATAACTTTTATGTTTGCCATTTCTTCAAATTCCCACTAAAACAGTGTCCAATGGAACAGTAAAGTTGAGTTCCAAAAACTGAAAATTCTGCTTCCCTTGGTTTAACCTTTGAAATGGTATAAATGCTTAATGCCAACAAGTTTTGAATGCCAAATGTGGTATGTTGGGAGTGCCAAAGTCAATGTACATATTTTCTATCTAAAAGTCAACATTTTTGCTGACCAATGAGGTGAATAGTGACACCAAAACTTGAAATTCACAAATTGAAGAATTTAAAAGTTTCAAATGCCCTAGTATACCTAACAAGATTGGTTTGGATAGTTTGGCATGCCAATAGGGTTCAGTTAGCAGTACTGCACATGGCAATATGCCATTCTGTGATTTTATGGCTTTTAGCCATTCTGACCTTGTATTGAGACTTGGCCTTGTGCCTGATATTATTTACAGCTTGTTAGCTGTTTTGTTGCACACCGGGAGATGCATATGTGACCAATGGTGTGACGGCCCGAGATACTCAATATCCAGTGCCAGTTTACCCGTTTATCCAGTCCAGTCGTCTAGTGTAGGTTACTTGGGCAACCAAATGAATAAAAGTGGGCAAAGTTAATGAAATAATAGATATACCAATACTAAATAAAGAAATCATACACATTCTATACATACTTACTTTCTACTATTTTCTTTTATTATATTATTGCACCACTAAGCATTATTGCTTAGCGCGTTGCTTTTGCCACGCGTAGGTACTGGAGATACAGATCGTGAGCCCAGTAGACCGCAGACTGGGTGAGTCGATCCTGCAGTTCTACACAGTGTCCGTGTCACCTCAACTTCTGTAGTGCATTGGTAGGACACTAGGTGTCATTTTGGCATTCTGTATTAAATTTTGATTTTCTCATATGTAATTAAACTTGTGTAATGTATTTTGAGGTTCATGTAAATAATGAAGATTTATGGTTATGTGTGGAAGTAATTTGAGTATTTATTTGTTGTTTATACATATGAGTACCCTGAGAAATGATGATTGAGAACTGAAATTGAAATGTTGTTGAGATCTTGATATTTAGACTTTGTTGATGAATTGAAGTTGGGATTGTTTGGAAAATTATTTGGAAGTGTTTTTAACAGGTTCCGAAGAACTGTTTTCTCCATTTTTAGCCGGTACTCCGCTGGATTTTCTTTAAAATTTTCGGAACCTCAAATAAATAATATTTTCGATAAATGGCTTAAATAAAGTATGTTTCATAAATTATATTCAAAGGCATGATATAAATTAATTAAGGCATATTAGAGTGTTCCGGTACACCGTGTGACATAACTTACTCGGACACACTGTAGCTGGGTAAGGGGTGTCACAAGTGGCATACCATATTTTGCATGGTGATTACTTGTGTATGTGTGTGACTTACTAGGCTCATCACTAATTGGCAATGAGACATGATATCAACTCTTAATATCATCAAAACTCTTCTTACCATAAATGATTTCTCTAAATCATTTTATGCTGCTCATAGACTATGGTTAACACCTAGCATAGCATGCCATAGCCACCCAATTAGTAATAAGATTTACCTTAAATGAACCTATAATCATATGTTACCATACACTAAAATCTCTCTATTAAAAAGTCCCAATTCGAGCTGGAGTCATTGTTTATGTTAAACCCCATTTGCTTTGAATATTATATTATCTTTTAATTCCAGTTCTTGATTAAAAAGATTTTCTCATCAGAAACTCTTTTCTGATTAAATCTATCTGTCCTGGCCAGGAACTTGAAACATCAAGAACAATTAAATGAACATAGGATTTTATCCCTATTTACTTAGGGTAACAGATTCCATCTTGATGAACACCTACCTCCATATATAACTAGTAGGAGCCAACACATGCCCATATACCCATACACAGTACAAGTATGAAAGCAGTATCAAACTCAAATCACCTAAATACAAGATAATTGTGCTATCACAGGTCTAAAGATTATATGCACTGATATGATTTATGATAATACATTGACAAGAGTAAACTCCATGTGCTTGTCATAAATGTCACTGGTTTGGCCTACTTATCATGTACAAGTGCCTATCATGTTTGTTATATGGCATGAGACTCACCATTCCATCTTATTTACATCTCATATAAATAACTTGGGAACAAATATGATTACAATCTTTCTGGATAAGTCATGTCTTTATTGTGAAGTATCCTCGATTGTGAACCAATTTATGATACTTTGTGCTAGAAATACTGTCACTCATATTCTTAACGACTTAAGAATAGAATTTCTAACAAAATATCAATGGACCTTTTCTATTACACATAAATATATTATGTAAACGGAAAAGTGAAAATACCTTTTATTAATAAAAACATGTACAAGATACATACTAAATGATATGCTCTAGGGCATACTACTAACAATCTACCACTAGCACTAGAGCCATTCATTACAATACCTTAGACCCATCTTCTCAAGATGTCGGCCTAACTGAGCTTGTGACAAAGGCTTAGTGAATGGATCAGCTGGATTTTCAGCTGATGCTATTTTCTGCATGGCTACATCGCCTTGCCCAACTATATGTCTGATAATATGGTAGCGCCTTTCTATGTGTTTGGATTTCTCATGAGACTAGGGTTCTTTGTATCCAAATAGCTTCTTTTACAGCATCTGATGTAGTAATATACTCAGTCTCTGTAGTGGAATCAGCAGTCATACTCTGTTTGAAACTCTTCCAACTAACTGCACTTCCATTACAAATGAACACAAACCTAGAGGTAAACTTTCTATGATCAATATCTTATGGGAAATCAAAATCAATATAACCATCCAATTGCAAGTCACCATCTCCATAAATCAAGAATAAATCCTTAGTTCTTCTCAAGTACTCAAAGATGTTCTTGACAGCTATCCAGTGTTCCAAACCTGGATTGGATTGATACCTGCTAGTCAAACTAACAGCATATGTGATATTCGGCCTAGTACACAACATTGCATACATAAAACTTCCAATAGTCAAAGCACATGGAATCCTGGCCATTTTATCTCTTTCTTCGGGTGTCTTTGGAGATACCTTTTTAAAAAGGTGGACACCATGTCTCACTGGTAACAATCCTCTCTTAGAATCAAGCATGTTAAACCTCTTTAACACCTTTTCCACGTATAGACTTTGGGATAAACCAATTATTCTTTTCGCTCTATCTCTATAGATGTGAATCCCAAGAATATAGGTTGCCTCCCCTAAGTCTTTAATGGAGAATGTATTTGACAACCATACCTTTACAGTTGTCAATATAAGTGTGTCATTACCCATCAACAGAATGTCATCCACATATAAGACAAGGAAAGTGATAGCACTATCATTAACCTTCTTATATGCAAATGGCTCATCCTTATTCTTGATAAAACCAAATGACTTAATAGCTTCATCAAAATGGATGTTCCATCTCCTCGAAGCTTGTTTTAACCCATAAATGGATCACTTTAGCTTGTGCACTTTCGAACCATCTTGGGATTCAAAACCCCTAGGTTGTTCCATGAAAATGTTTTCTTCAATGTATCAATTGAGAAAAGTTGTTTTGACATCCATCTGCCAAATCTCATAATCATAGTATGCAACTATTGCTAATAGTATCCTAATTGATTTAAGCATGGCAACAGGCGAGAACATTTCCTCATAATCGATTCATTTCCTTTGGCGAAACCCTTTCGCTACTAGCCTTGCTTTATTGGTCTCTACCTTTCCATCAAAACCAATTTTCTTCTTGAAAACCCATTTAGTCCCTATAGGTACAATGCCTTCAGGTGGGTCAACAAGATCCCAAACTTGATTCTTATACATGGAATTAATCTCGATTTTTATTGCATCAATCCATTTTGAAAAGCCTATATTTGATATAGCTTCTTCATAGATCATCTCCATGATCTACTTCTTCATCAGTAGACAACTCTTGTTCTTCTTTATGAAGGAAACCATATCTCACTAGTGGGTGAGATACCCTGGTTGATCTACAAGGAACAACTGTAGATGTTTCATTAATAGGTGTAGGTTGACTAAATGGATCTATATCCATCTGATCTATTGGTTGATCAGAATTCTCCAATTCTAAGTCTATTTGCCTTCCTTTGCCTCCTTCTTAAATAAATTGTTGTTCAAGAAATGTGGCATCTCTACTTACCATAACCTTTTGTGATGTAGGAAAATAAAAATAATATCCAAAACTATCTTTTAGATATCCAACAAATTGACCCTTTTCTGATTTGGTTTCCAATTTATCAATGTTCAGCTTTTTGATATAAGTTGGACAACTCTAAATCTTAATATGCTTAAGACTTAGTTTTCTTCCATGCCATATCTCGTAAGTTGTGGAAGATACTAATTTTGATGGAATCCCATTCAGAATATGCAAAGTTGATTCTAATGCAAATCCCCAAAAGGAGATTGGCATATCAGTATAGCTCATCATACTATGTACCATATCCAATAGGGTACGATTTCTCCTTTCAGATACATCATTCAGCTATGGTGTTCCTGGAGGAGTCAGCTGGGAAACAATGCCATGCTCTCTCAAGTATTCATCAAATTCAGTACTCAAGTATTCACCTCCATGATCTGATCGAAGAGCTTTAATACTCTTTCCTGTTTGATTTTCTACTTCATATTTAAATTCTTTGCACTTTTCAAAGGATTCATGTTTGTATTTCATCAAATACAAATATCCAAACCTTGATTTTTCATCAGTAAAGGTAATAAAGTAATGAAAACCACCTCTAGCTATTTTTTTAAATGGACCACATACATCACTATGTATTAGCTCTAAAATATTTTCAGCTCTTAGCCCTTATCCAACAAAGGGTGATTTGGTCATTTTGTTGTGAAGGCAGGATTCACAAGTTGGAGTAGGCTCAGAGCCCAATGAGGATAAAATCCCCATTTTCTCTAGTTTTGCAATCCTATCTTCTGCAACATGACCTAACCTTTAAGTGCCAAATATATTTTGAACTTGAGTTGATTTTCATCATGGCATTGCATTCTTTTAGATTGCTTGCATTAGATTTGTATTTAACATTATTATCTAGATAATAAGGTCCATCATGCATATAACCCGAACCAACATATTTATTTCCAAAATAAATATTGCAAACATCATTTATGAACTGAAGTTCATAACCATCTCTAATCAAACTAGATATAGAAATGATGTTCTTAAAAGGCATCAGGTACATACATAACCTTATTTAAATACAAAACATGTCCACACATGTATAAAGATTTAGATCCTATGGCTAAAGCTTCAACAGTTGAGCTTTTGCCAATCCAGAGTCTAATATCTCATTTGTGCAAGCCGCTACTACTTGCTATACTCTAGCAGTTTCTATTCTTGTGCCCATTCTACTGGCAGTGGAAACACTTTCCTTTGCCTCCATCAGCTTTAGTCTTCCCTTTCTGTTTAGCTATTTTCTTGGAAAGACCAAGAATCTGAGGTTTCTTTCTCTTATTGCCCTTCTTCTTGTTGGACTTTCCAGCAGAAAAAGATGCAATCCAAGCTGCCTCTTTTCCTTTATTGCCCAGCATATTCTTTTGGGCAATAACCAACATGTTGAGTAAACTAGCCAAGGTACATTCCTGCTTAGTCATATGGAATTTTATCACAAAATTCCCAAATGACTCAGGATGAGACAGAAGGATTAAATCCATTTGCAGTTGGAAATCCATGTTAAAGTCAAGATGTTCCAATTGCTCAATCAGCCGAATCATCTTGTGGACATGATTCCCAACATTCTGTCCCTCAGACATCCTCATGCGAAACAGCTGTCTAGATATCTCATACCTAGCATTCCTGTTGTGCTCACCATACAACTCTTGTAGGTAAAGGAAGATCTCACTGGCACTTTGCATGTTCTCATGCTACTTCTGTAACTCATTCATAGAAGCAAGCATGTAACACTTACCTCTCATATCATGCTCCTTCCACTTATCCAAAGTTTCATGTTCCTCTAGAGTGGCCTCTGAAGCTAAGGGACCAGGATCATTTGAATCTATAACATATCCTATATGTTCAAGGTTCAGGACAAGTTTCAAATTTCTTAGCCAATCAGATAGATTAGGTCCTGTCAACCTATATCGATCAAGTATGCTTGCAAGGATATTGGATGGTGGTGGTTATTCTGTGCTCATTGTTTTCAGAAAATTAACTACAAAAAATAACCAGATTAATTAGTAAATATATCATGTATTTAACCAAAATGATTGTAGTCTTTTAATCAAATTGATCCTCCCACTAACTTAGCGAATCCTACACTTCCAAAGTAGAAAACGGAAATCCTAGTTGGATGGATTTCTAGTGGATGATTGAATTCTTATAATTCTATTGATCATCCTCAGGTACATCCATTATTAGAATTATAATAAACTACAAGTGAGCAACTCCTTGCCCATCACATCTCATGTGAGGTTCAATCCTTTACCTAGCCCCTAATGCTCAAAATCTCAGGTACATCCATTATTGACTTATCTTGCATTAGTTAAGTTGATCCCATTAAGCCAGTAATTATGCAAATAATTTTAATGTCCTCGGGTACATCAAATATTGGCCACCAAACTATTTACATATTTACAACATCTCATGCTTAACAATTATTCTTAAGAAAATCTCTTAAATTAATTGCATCTTATGCAAGTATTTGAAATTTCTTAAAATAATTGCCTCAATGGAGGGCCCATGTTATAATTACTTTAATTATAGCATTTTCAACTTAATCATTTGTTTGGAAGATTTTGTGATCGTCCTAATTACTATTAAGATTTCACTTTGCAAATTATCTATTTAGCATGCATATATCATATAGTTGCATACATTCCCATACATCTCATGCATTCATGGATAAACAGTAAATATGGTATGGTCATGGACTTTCTAAGGGATTTAATTCTGAGCCACCAAGAATTGAATCAATGCATTCCTAGGTGCATTTCATTCATTCATATTACAAGAGTTGCTGAAGGAGTACATAATCAACACTTGATCTTGAATTCCTCCCACTGGTCCCACCAATGCTCTTGACCTCCTTGATCTTCATCCTTAGCATACCAAGGTGAATTTGCAAGAACTAAATAAATGAAATTACAGCCCAAAATTATTACAACCTTAATAATACATGCCCAAAATAAATTAAAATAAATTAATTAATTTACAACCCAAAGAAAATATAAAAGAAATAAATCTAATCACATTGGTCTTTTATAGTCCACGATCATCCATCATGCATATCACTATTTAATAATTAAATAAAACATACATACTTAAATTAAATTGAATATCTCATATTCAACTTAAAAAAACCATATTTGAATATGATTCAAATAAATTTAAAAATTCAAATTTGAATCACATTCAAACAAATTTAAAAATTCAGATTTGAATCACATTTAATTAAATTCAAATATTCATATTTGAATCTCATTCAAACACCTTTAAAAATTCATATTTAAATCACATTCAAACAACTTTTAAAATTCAAATTTGAATCTCATTCAAACAACTTTTAAAATTTAGATTTGAATCACATTCAAACAACTTTAAAAATTCATATTTGAATCACATTCAAACAATTTTTAAAATTCAGATTTGAATCAAAATTTAATTGTGTCATTAAAAAAACTAATTAAACATTTTAATTAGTCATAGGATGAACCTTAGAACATGTAACAATTGTAGATTCCAAGGCCAAACCATGTGCACCAATTTAGAGACCATTGATGGTGATAAACCTCATGCCGCCACCTTTGCTTTTGCATCCAGCAATGAATAATCATCACATGATCAAATCACACAATTAAATCATATATAAAACAATCTAAATGGCAAATATAGTGGCTTTGATACTAATTGAAGGAGCGGAAGCATGAAAATCACAAGTTTAGATCATTAAAATTCAAAATTTTTCATCTAGAGTCACATGCATCATGCAAGATTCATTCTTATCTATTTGATTTCAATGATAAACAGCATATTAAAACTCTTTTAATATATTTTTGGATCTAAATTTGCTATTTAAGATTTTAGAATTAATCAGATTAATTATTAGAACCCCAGATTAGATCAAGAACAAGTACACTAACCTCTTGATGCACTGCAGTGTATTTAACACCTTTGGGATGCGTCTAGGACAGCAGATGTTGTCCCTCTAGCTTGTCCACACCAGGATCACCTATGGCAGCCCTTGAATAGCTTCTAAAGCTTTTTCTATGAATTAGAAAATCAAGTTTTGCCTTTTGAGAGATTACAGATGTAAACAGGACACTAGAAACAATTTCTAGTATTTTTAATTTAAGAGATTGTTTGCTAATCTCTTTGAATTGATGAGAGATGAAGAAGAAGAGAAGGGAGAGGAGCCAAGGGTGGTGGAACCATTTTGAGAATGAGCAGATTGTGTGTTTGTTCTTTCATCCTTACACTTATATATCTAGGTCACCAGTTAAAACCCTTGCCACTTGTCACCTTCTGATTGGCTCTAGGTTTAATTGATGCAATCACATTGTGCCAAGTTTTAAACCTATATTTAATCTTGACTTTGATCATCTTACATGATTAAAAGACAAATGACAAGCTGATGTGTAATGCCATGTGTTACCATCTCATGGTGCCACATGTTACCCTGTGAGATGACCAAAATATCCCTGTATCTTAATTTTGAGTTCTCAACCCAAAATAATTATTTCTCTTCTTATAATCAATTTATATCAAATATAAATTAATTAATTAATCTCTATTAATTAATTTCTCATAATTAAATTCATATTTAAATACTTTAAATATAAATTTAACTTATACTGTACATCCATTAACCTAGATTTAGTTTCAAGCCATGCTAGGGACTTTGCAATCTAATTGCAAATCAAACCTATTTAATTAATTAATTAAACTCTTTAATTAATTAACTAAATCATATTTAATTTGGTGATTACTTGTGTGTGTGTGTGTGTGACTTACTAGGCTCATCACTAATTGGCAATGAGATATGATATCAACTCTTAATATCATCAGAACTCTTTCTTACCATAAATGATTTCTCTAAATCATTTTATGCACCTCATAGACCATGGTTAACACCTAGCATAGCTTGCCATGACCACCCAATTAGTAATAATGTAACATCCTCCCGGTATCAACTCCGTACATTCTACTGTTCCGATGACCGATGTCGGTCCGGACAGCTAGAACGTCCGGAAAAATATTTAAATCAAAGTGAGGGACCATAATTAACTCAAATATTAATAAGAAAAATTTAGAAAAAATTTTAGAAATAAAATGCAACTAAGTCAAATGAGCCGGTGCCCAAGCGATGGGTAACCAGAGGTAAGTTGCGGTTCTCGCAACGAGGAGCCCTAAACCAGGGGAAAAAATTATAAAATAATTTTTGGGACTCCAGAGAAGGGTCATTGAGGTTCCCATGGCATTAGAATGCCAAGAAAATATTTAGAAAAATTTTTCAATCGGTACAGACAATTTTGACCCGTTAAGCCAAACGGAGGGCATTTTGGTCATTTCGCCTTCAGAGGTGATTTTTGGCCGACTTGTCCAGTTAAGTAAATAATTATTATGATTCAAAATATGAATAAATATTGCTAAAAATTAAATTGAAAATAAGTAGAGAAGAAAAGAATAGAAAATGAGAAAAATACCCATTTATGACATATGATGATGTCATTTACTTTCTCCCAACCAATCACCATTCAACAAGCTTTCTTAAATCACTTAAAAGAGACAAAGAAAGACCAAAAATTCTGGTCATCTTCTTCTTCTTCTTCCTCAAAACGTGACCCTCTCTTCTTCCTCCCTCCATGAAAATTTTCTTTCATTTCCTCCATTTCCCATGAATTTCCACTGTAAAACCCTAGACACCTTTCATTAAAACTTGTCCATACAACTTGGGGAAGTGTTTGGCAGCCTAGAAAAGTAAAGAAAGTGGAGTTGAAGCTTAGAAAATTCTGCCCTACAAGAGGTTAGTGCTTACTTATGCAAAGATTTCTTTATTTCCATGTTAGGGACTTGAATTTAGTAGGAATTTGTAAACTAAATGGACTAAATTCATGTGTATACATACCATGGATTTCGGCTGCCCTAAGGAAGGAACAAGATTGAGTGTTTTTGATGGACTTAAAGTGGACTAGAGATCATGTTTGAAGTACATAATTATGTGGATAATGACTTAGCTAGTTAACTAGGGTAACTAGTGTGAAATGGAGATGGGAATTAGGGTTTTGAGAAGTGAAAATTTGACTTGGCTTAGGAAATTGTTAGAGAACATTTTAAGGGTCAATTAGTGACCATTTTAGATAAGTTGACCATAATTTGGACTGAAATGTAGCATGGCAAAGTGAATGAGTATGCTACCTAGGGACAGCAGCAGGGTGACTGAAATTTCAGTCCACTTAGGCAGCCATAACTTTGGCTGTGTAGGTCCAATTGGTGTTTGGCCAATTGGACATGAAACTAGGCTTATAATGGCACATTTTTGCTGAAGAAACCATGCCCAAAAGACCAAAGCAAGAGGACCAAAAGTTGGCCCCAATCCGGATACCCTGCAACAGCACCTGCAGAAATGACCAAATGAACAGTAACTGTTCATTTGGCCATAACTCACTGTAGAAATGGTCAATTGACCTGAAATTTTTACAGCAACAAGTTAAGACATAGAAAAACAACTTTCATGAAGAAACCTATCCAAAATTATGGCCAGAACCTAACCCAAATGGAAGTCACAGTCACTGTTCATGTTACTGTAGATTTGGTAATTCTGCAGTTTTGGCAATCCGGCCAGCTATGGTTTTTGGACCATATCTGGAGCTACAAAACTCCAAATGGAGTGATTCAAAAAAGGAAATTCAACTAGACAAAATAAGGAACAACTTTCATGTTTACCATTTCCTCAAATTCCCACTGCAACAGGGCTTAATGGAACAGTAAAGTTAGGCTTCAAAAACTGAAAATTCTGCCCTTTTGGTTTTAAGCATAGAAATGGTAATGGCAATCAATTCCAACAAGTTTTAAATACAAAATGTGGTATGTTTGGGGTGTTAAAACCAATACACCTATTTTCTATCCAAAAGTCAACATTTTTGTTGACCAATGAGGTGAATAGTGACACCAAAACTTGAAATTCAAAATTTGAAATTAGAAATGCATCTAGGGGACTTTAAATTGCAATTGGCAATTAATACTAGCAAATGTAAAACTCAAAATGTGGGATCTTGTTGTAATTAGAATTAACATATCCCTTAAGTATGAAAAAGTCAACATTTTGGTTGACTAGTAAGGTGAATAGTAATCAAAATGAGTAACAAACTAAGATGAAGACCTATAACCAATTCTAGGCTTAAATGCTTAGAATTGTATGACAAATGTAGACTATGCATCTTAGTCAAAACTGTTAAAAGGAAATTAAGAGCATAAATTTGAAATCCATGAAATTTTCATGGATTACTTGAAACATGATAAATAAGTCACCTAATTGATGTGAATAGATAGTTAGGGCTTATATGCCCATCACAAGTGGAATTCATAAAATATTAGTAACTCAACTTGAAATATAAAATTTGTAATTACATAAGTAGATTCTTAAATGTATAAATGAGAAAGGAAAATGTTTTGAATACAATGGTACAGGTGAACCATTGTTTAGAATTGTGATCAATATGAATAACATAATGAATAAATAAATGAACTATATTAATGTATGAATGAGACATTAGTTCTCATTATTATAGAAAGTAGAAGTATTTTGAGTACAATGGTATAAAAGGATAATTGATGTGAATTGTGATCATATAAATGATCAAATGAATGTATGAATTATAATTGAAATTTCTCATGAAATAATGAATTCATAAAACACAATATATTAATATTTAATGATATTATGTGCCCTTGTATTGCCTAGACACGTGTGTCAGATTGGATAGATTGGCATGCCAATAGGGTATTGTTTTAGCAGTACTGCGAAAGGCTTTATGCTTGTATTCATGGCTTTATGCCCGTATTCATGGCTTTATGCCAACATTCATGGCTTTTATGTCCGATTATGTGTTATCATGGCTTTTTAGCCATACTGACTGCATACGTGGTTGACGTTCTGCGTCCCATGGTATGACGGCCCGAGGCACCGCGGTGTCCAGTGCCAACGACCCGTTATCCAGTTTAGTCAGCCTGTCGTAGGTTACTTGGGCAGTGTAATTTATTGAGATAAGTTAAGAATATTAGCAATTAAAAATATTAGAAATTAAATAAAATAAATGAGTAAGATGACCAAAAATAAATTAGGATAGTTATTTATTAGAAAGAATCGAAATGAACTGGACAGATATCAAAATTTACTTATTATGAAATAATCTGAGACAACCTAGCAAGTATAGAGAAAATGCTAAAAGATTAGCAAAGAAAATTATAACATAAATAAATATTGCAAATGTGCTTATATAACAATATAAGCATAAATTTATTATTTTCAAATCATTTTTCTTTGTACATTATTACTGTACATTGGCAAATAAACACTTTCAAAGAAGACTAAATTAGGATATAACACATTAAATTTTAGAAACCGCATGTGAAGTATAAATAAATCTTGATTATTTGAATTATGTTTTATGTCTATCTTTATTTGTATATTATTTCCTTGTTATATTATTGCACCACTAAGCAGCAATGCTTAGCGCGATGGAATTGTTTCCTCAGTGATCAAGCTAGAACCCACTGGACGTTTGACTGGAAATTTTGAGAGTTCAGATCTGCAGAGTGTCAAAGGTTGTCACCTCCTCAGCAATGCATGTAGATAGGGCTCACATTAAGCATATCATGTATTTTGTGTATGTTAATTATTTCTTATATTGTAATATAAATTAGCAAATTGTAATTAATTTGTATATCATGTAAATTATGAAATTTTGTAATTATTTTGTAAATTATGTAAATTAAGGAAATTTGAAAATTTTGCTTATGTAATTTGAGAATGTTTACATACGAATTGAGTATGCATGGAAATGATTATGAAATTGAAATGTATGAATGAGATTTGAAATATGAGAAAATTATGAGAATGATTGATGAGATAATTATGATTAGCATGGATAAGACTTTATTCTGAAAATATTGTTGAAACTTTCAAACAGGTAAATAGTAAAACACGTCAACTGGTAATAAAATAGGGGAAACTCCGCTGGTTTCTCCGTCAAAAAAATAATTAATATTAAAATATAATGAGATCAAATTATGAAAGGAATAAAGTAAGATAAGATAGGGTGCTCCGGCACCGAATGTAGCACACTTTGCTCGGCTACACTGTAGTCGGGTGAGGGGTGTTACAAATAAGGTTTACCTTAAATGAACCTACATTCATATATTACCATGCACTAGAATCTCTCTGTTACAAAATCCCAATTCAAGCTGGAGTTATGATTTATGTCAAACTCCATTTGCTTTGAATACTATGTTCTCTTTCAATTCCAGTTCTTGATTGAAAAGATTTTCTAATCAGAAACTCTTTTCTAATTAAATCTATCTGTCTTGGCGAGGAACTTAAAACATCAAGAACAATTAAATGAACATAGGATTTTATCCCTATTTACTTAGGGTAACAGATTCCATCTTGATCAACACCTACCTTCATATACAACTAGTAGGAGCCAACATATGCCCATATACCCATACACAGTACAAGTATGAAGCAGTATCAAACTCAAACCACCTATATACAAGATAACTGTGCTATCTCAGGTCTAAAGATTATATGCACTGATATGATTTATGATAATACATTAACAAGAGTAAACTCCATGTGCTTGTCATAAATGTCACTGGTTCGACCTACTTATCATGTATAAGTGCCTATCATGTTTGTTATATCGCATGAGACTCACCATTCCATCTTATTTACATCTCATATAAATAACTTGGGAACAAACATGATTACAATCTTTCTGGCTAAGTCATGTCCTTATTGTGAAGTATCCTCGATTGTGAACCAATTTATGATACTTTGTGCTAGAAATACTGTCACTCATATTCTTAACAACTTAAAAATAGAATTTCTAACAAAATATCAATGGACCTTTTCTATTACACATAAATATATTATGTAAATGGAAAAGTGAAAATGCCTTTTATTAATAAAAACATGTACAAGATATATACTAAATGATATGCTCTAGGGCAAACTACTAACAGTGGCACCATGAGATGGTGACACATGTCACTACACATAAGCTTGCCATATGTCTTTTAATCATGTAAAATGATCAAAGTCAATATTAAATATAGGTTTAACACTTGGCATAATGTGATTGGGTCAATTAAACTTAAAGCCAATCAGAAGGTAACATGTGGTAAAGGTTTTAAGTGGTAACCCAGCTATATAAGTGTAAGGATGAAAGAACAAAAAATATAAGTTGTTGTATTCTCTTGGTGCCCCCACCCTTGGAGTGCTCTCCCTCTCTTCTTCCTCGTCTCTCATCAATTCAAAGAGATTTGCCAACAATCTCTTGAATTAAAAATACTAGAAATCGTTTCTAGTATCCTGTTTACATCTATAATCTCTCAAAAGGCAAAAACCTGATTTTCTAATTGATTGGAAAAGCTTTAGAAGCTGTTCAAGGGGCTACCATTGGTGATCTTGGTGTGGACAAGCTAGAGGGACAACATCTAGTGTCCTAGGCACATTCCAAAGGTGCCAAACACACTGCAGTGCATCAAAAAGGTTAGTGCACTTGTTCATGATCTAATCTAGGATTCTAATGAATTAATCTATTAATTCTAAAATCTTAAATGGCAAATGTAGATCCAAAAATATATTAAAAATGTTTTAATATGCTATTTATCATTGAGATAAAATAGATAAATAATAAATCTTGCATGGTGCATGAGACCCTAGAAGAAAAATTTTGAATTCAATGATCTAAACTTATATTTTTCATGCTTCCGCTCCTTCAATTGGCATCAGAGCCACTATATTTGCCACTTAGATTGTTGATTATATGATTTAATTATGTGATTTGATCATGATATCAAAAGTTCATTGCTGGTTGAAAGGCAAGGTGGCAGCATGTTTGATGAACACCATGGTGCGAATGGTTGATGCACCATAATGGTGCGCAAAGGTAATGTCATACCCTACCCCTCTGTAAAGCATAACATGATCCCGTAGTATACCTAATGAATTACCAGCTTCGTCTACTGATAACCCATTAAATACACTACAAGGGATTTTAAAACTTTTCTTACTTCTTTTTACAGTGGTGAGCACTATTTACAGGTGTTAAAAACTTTTTTGAACTGAAGTGAAACAGCTAACACATTTGAATTATTAGTAATTTCTGTAAAAATTTTGGCGGAGTGTCATCTATATCTTGAATGAAATAGTTCTTCAAAAACCTGTAAAAAGCACTTCAAACATATTTATCAATCTCAAACTCCAATATTTAATCAACACAATATGTTTCTTAACTCAAATCCGCAATAATTTTTTAATATTTCCAAAGGCTGAGATAAAAGAAATATACCATAATATTTACAAACCAAAATAATTTACAAACTTAGTTTATAACTTTAATTTACAACTGCTCAAAACCAAGAACACTATATACATACAGTGAACATACATTACAATAAAAAATGCAAACTATGGTATACTCAATATACTCGATGATCTCTCAGTGTAGTACTAGCAGCTTAGTCTGCTACCCTGTCAGTCTGTTTACCTGCGACAGCAATGAAAAGCTATCGCTGAGTAAAATTTACTAAGTGGTGCACAATAATAATTTGAAATGCGATATATAAATCTTTTATTGACAATTCACAAATCAAATAGTTCACAATTCCATTTCACAATTTACAAAGTTCATATAACACAAATTTGATCAAATAACTGAGTAACACAGTTTTGCCCATCAATAACACAATTTGATCAAATAACTGAATAACACAGTTTTGCCCATCAATAACACAATTTAATCAAATAATTGAATAACATAGTTTTGCCAATCAATAACACAATTTGATCAAATACCTGAATAATACAATATTGCCAATCAATAACACAATTTAGGCCATGACACAGCTTTTCCACACAGGCCGTCTTGTACACCACGACAAGACACACTCACTCCAATAATCGAAATCAATGAGGGAGGAAGCTAGCTATATAATGAGTACTCATCCACACTCACCTCAGACTGTTAAGTCAAAGAGGGAGGAATATAATCACACTCACCCCAGACTGATAAGTCAAAGAGGGAGGAACATAATAACAGTGTCATGCCAAGTGTGAATCAAAACAATTCCAAAATCACATTTTATCTCAAAATTTCCATTTGCAAAGTAGGCAACACAATAATTTCTAAATAATATTCGCAAAACCAAAACAATAAAAAATTATTCATAACTCATTTCTCCAAATAAGTTTGCTAGTAAAAGCAGTGAATAAAAAAGTATTGTGCACGGACACAATTTAAAACTATAATGTTGAATTAAATTTTTAAGTAGAAAATGAGAATTCAAAATTATTGTGCACAAACACAATTTAAAACAATAACATACAAATAATCATAATTTACTTCAATTGAAAAATTCAAAAGAAATAACTATTGTGCATAAACCTTTGATATATGCCTCTTGGCTCTGACTCAGTGTTTCCTTCCCTTTCCCTAAGTCTTTGCTAACTGAGAAACACAATTTGAAGTGTTTCAGTACGCATTTAAACTGTCTCTAACAATAATACTTAATAATTAAGTCATTGAGTTCTATTATTTCCTTATTCAACCTAAGATGTCGACTCTCAATGCATTCTAGGTGAATTAGGTTTTAATGCTACCAATATGTCACATTCAATAGTCTTTTAGGGTTGGTACATGTTACCCAATTCATTTCATATATATTGCATTTTCTTGCAATTTGCTGGATTTCGGGATATTAGTTTGACCTAGCCGGATGACCTAGTTCCCTCAGTTTTCGGGTTTCAGTCAAAACTACAAACTTGTAGATCTATGTCTTATTACACGCGGGGCTAAATTTCAGGTCAGTCTGAGTTTACTAGACCAAGTTATGGTCATTTTACTATTGCTAGTCAGAATGTACCAAAATTGGTCACTTTAAGTCATTTTAGGTCAATTTTCGTTCGGCCAGTTTTTGGACCCGAACTTGTGCAAGCTTTTTGACTTGCCTATGGTCATTTCTTGGCTTTGGTGTCTTCATAAGACTTGTAGATATAGGTCTTAACTATTCATGGTAAAACTTTTAGGTCAATTAAACCTGTTTTGAATGTGTTATGGCTAAAACACTAACTACTGGCCAAATGTTCAATTTTCAGGCCTTAATTGCACTAATCCGGATTTGGTCATTTTTCAAGTTATCTTACAAGCATAATTTTGGTAAGCTTCCTTTAAGAAAGTTGGCACTTTTTGGGCCTAGTTTCACCTCCAATTGGTCTCATACCAATTGGAGCCACACACTTAAGGTTCTAGGTCCATAACATAAACTACTTTATTGCATTTTATTCATTACTCATCAAAGGGCACTTTTAAGACTTACCAAACTATACATTCATGCCAATTCTGGTTTGTACCATAACCTAAACACATTTCACAATACATTGTTGGTCATTTTGGCAGCTTATAATCACACTCAATATGCACCATATAGTACAGAATTTATCAAGTCCAAATTACATACAATTTAACTACACAACCTAGCTCATTTACATGTCCAAACTCACACCTTCATACACACGTAAAAGCTGCCATAACAAGCACCATAATTCAACAATAAAATTCCATAAACCAAACCATGAACAACATTTTTTTGGTCCATACTTCAAGCTGTCGATTCATACATCTCTCTCAATTAATTTCCAAGCTTCCAAAAATCAAGTGTACTTTCACAATATAGTTAGTATACATTACCCAATTTATTTCTACACATATAAACACTTAATCAACACTTTAATCTACCATTTACATGCAAAGATAAACTACCCTTAAGGAGTTTCCATGGCTGCCAAAAATATACATCTCCCTTAAAACATAAAACTCCAAAAATCTTTCCACAATTCACCTAGCCATAACACCCACACAAACTTTAATGAAGCAAGCATCAAAAACACCTACTTACCACTTTGGAAACTCTTCAAAACCTCACCAAAACTTGATCTTCTTACTGCCTATCTACTGCCCATGGTGTGAGGATTAACTTTAATGAAGACAACTTGTGAAGATCATGGCTTGAAGGTGGTGCTTTTGCCCTTGCATGGTGGATGCCATGGATGTTTCCATGGAAGAAAGATTTCGGCTGGAATTTTGAGAGGTGAGGAAGAAGATGATCTGCTGTCCAAATGAAGAGGTAGTGGTCCACTTAGGTGAGTGAGTGGAGCACTAAGTGAGGTTTAACATTTGTTTAATCTTAACTTCTAAATTCCCACATTTAACTCCCTATTTTTGCTATTTACATTGGGTACCACCCATTTAATTTTTCATGAAATTTTTCAAGTGTAATATCATGTATTTTTAATGGACATTTAGGTCAAAAGACAGCTCGGGGTGTCAAATGACCACAATGCCCCTATTCGGATTGCATTCCCGATTTTTCGGTAACACCGGGTTTTGTCCGTTTTCTCGATTTCTCACTTTTCTTTATACTAATTAATAAATTTTTCTTTGAAATTTCTAATGATATTTATGCCTCAATAGACATTTATTTAAGTCCTAAAAATATTTTCCAGGGTTCCCCGCGGTCAGGGCTAGTCAACGGTCCACGGCGCAACTTCCCGGTGAGGTCACCCATCGCTAGGGTTCTCGGCTCATTTAACTTGGTTACATTTCTTTGCTATTATTTTTCCTTTGTTTTTCTTGTATTTTCTTTTCTTGTATTTCATTATTTTATGTCTCCTCTCTCATATCGAAGTGGAGTTCTAAGCATCCTAGCTGTCTGGACAACACTGATCACCGAAATAGTAGAACGCACTACAGAACATAGGGGTGTTACAATTCTCCCCCCCTTAAAATAAATTTCGTCCACGAAATTTTACCCAATAGCCATCTTACAATAGTCATACGTTTATTTTCTCATTTCCATATGATCGTATTATCTTCTTTCCCTCGAATTTGTATAAGACTTTTAACAATCTAATACAATATTTAATTTGTTTGTATAACACTAATCTTCTCTTACTATTGTGCTGTCTAATATTTCGGTTCATGTTGCTTCTTGAATGACCCTTGAGGTCATGTTAGAATGATTTATCTAGTCATTGGTCCTCTGACCATTCTAGTCAATAGTCTTCCTCACATTCGTAACATTTCTTTGTTATATCTGAACCAACTGTTCAACTTTTTACTTCCACAATTCTTTTTATCTATTAATATTCTATAACTTACTTCCTTTTGTACTAAACTATAACCTTTCGATTTTCTAACTTTTGAGTTTTAAATCCCTAAGTAGGATTTTCAAACTTATTTCTAACAATTAAATTCTGTCCTGGCATAACTATACCAAAATAGATGCCGTTGGCAACCATTCTCATCTTGGTGTACTATCGAGTAGTACGTAGCTCTATACAATAATCTCAAGTCAGTACTGTAATCTGCAGCTTACAATATAAACATCAAGAACATTGCATAGTTACCATGATACATCCCAATAGATCAAACTTTCCTATATTTTATCCTTTTCAAATTTATTGATATTCGAATCTTATTCTGATTACAATATCCATTAACAATTACTAACAGTAACATCCTTGCCCTCATCTAGAGCAATTCTATTATTGTAACTTACTTGTATGTCCTCTTGCCTTACATTAAGTAGGCTTGCCGTTTAGCTTTATAATTTATGGTGTGTTAGAAAATACTTTTCGCCGATAAACTCTTTCAAAACTAATTTCACTTATCATCACAATCCTTATCTTAAAGGACTAATCACTAATGCATCAAAATTTATTCCCCTGTAAAGGAATAACAACAGAATATATAGTTCTAACACTAACATAAAAGTATGCAGACTCCAAGTCAAATAATACATATATATATATATATATCTTAGTTACTATTTGGGAAAGTACTAGCAACAATGTCAAAAGTCTAAGCCTCTTCTCTCTGCCGTATAGCGTATACTTCAGCTGAAGCATCACCCTATTCTGACTGATTCACAGTACTCTGACTTCTAGGTGTACTACCCCTACCTCTACCTCTGCCTCTACTAACTAATGGTGAACTCTTTGGGGTATAAACTTGGGTTGATCCCTTTGGTGTAGTAAATGATCCAGAACGACATGGATTTACACAATCTCTAGCAAACTGACCAGTCTCTCCACAATTAAAACATGCTCGTATGGCTCTATAACATACCCCACTATGTGGTTTACCACAAGATTCACAAAGTCGATCTAACAGCGCATTTTTGGGTTTCTGCTTAGTTTGCTCATCGGATTGAGGTGGTTTCTGTCCAGAAGATCTATCTCTACCAGACTTCTTACTACCTCTGTTGTGTCCCCCAAAGTTTTTCCTCTTTCTAGTAGGACCACTAGAACTCTGTTCTACTGACTTTCCCTCTTTTTTTGTCTTCTCTGATTTCTTTTTCTCAGGGGCCGCTTCAGATTCAATTCTCTCTAATTCTAGTGCTGGAGAAATAAGGTCAAAGAAGTTGTTATGTTTGAATTCGACCACTTATAATCTAATACTGGGCTTCAAGCAGGTCTCAAACCTCATACATCTCTCCCTACTGGTAGAAAGCAGACTTACTGCATAATGGCTTAGGCGGGAAAATTCCCTTTCATATTCAGCCACTGATCTACTCCCCTGTTTCAGACTTAGGAACTCTTGCAGCTTCTGGTCCACGTAAGCATCAGGGACATATTTTTGTCTGAACTCCCTGAGAAAGTCATTCCATGTTAGCACTACAGGTTCTACCAGACTATGGGGAATGGTTTTCCACCAGTCATATACATCCCCCTGTAGCAAAGATACTGAATATTCAAACCTGAGCTCCTCTGTACAATGTAGCTTCTTGAACACCCTATCCATTCTCTCTAACCACTGTTCTGCCTCTAGAGGATCTACTGTCCCCTTGAACTCTGTAGCCCCATATTTCATAAATTTGTCATACTGCCTAGCATAAGACTGTGGTTGTACCATTGGTGTCTATAGTGGGACTCAAGTAAACATGTTACCAGCCATCTGTTGGAACATTGCAGCCATCTGCTGAGCGAACTGAGTAGGAAATCTGCGATCGAGGGGTCAGTGGTGATCCACTTACATTGTGTAGGGCTGGGGCATCCCCTTGTACCTCAGCCTCTATCGGTTGATTGACTGAACGATCACCCTCTTCCATAGTCAATTCGAGGATCTTAGACCTCCTGAACAAATAGCACAAGGAGATTTCCTCCCGTTAGTGCATATTTATAATGTAATGTACTGTATGTATCAAATAATGACATTGAGCAGTTGTACTATGAAGAAAGAATATTCAAATTATAGGTGAAAACAGAATTTAAAAACTAGCTCTGATACCACTAAAACATGTCACACCCTACCCCTCTGTAAGGCATAACATGATCCCGTATTATACCTAATAAATTACCAACTTCGTCTACTGATAACCCATTAAATACACTACAAGGGATTTTAAAACTTTTCTTACTTCTTTTTACAGTAGTGAGCACTATTTACAAGTGTTAAAAACTTTTTTGAACTGAAGTGAAACAGCTAACACATTTGAATTATTAGTAATTTTTATAAAAATTTTGGCGGAGTACCATCTATATTTTGAATAAAATAGTTCTTCAAAAACCTGTAAAAAGCACTTCAAATATATTTCTCAATCTCAAACTCTAATATTTAATCAACACAATATGTTTCTCAACTCAAATCCACAATAATTTTTCAATATTTCCAAAGGCTGAGATAAAAGAAATATATCACAATATTTACAAACCAAAATAATTTACAAATTTAGTTTATAACTTTAATGTACAATTGTAATTTACAACTGCTCAAAACCAAGAACACTATATACATACAGTGAACATATATTATAATACAAAATGCAAACTATGGTATGCCCAATATACCCGATGATCTCTCAGTGTAGTACTAGCAGCCTAGTCTGCTGCCCTGTGAGTCTGTCTACCTACGACAGCAATGAAAAGCTATCGCTGAGTAAAATTTACTTAGTGGTACACAATAACAATTTGAAATGTGATATATAAATCTTTTATTGACAATTCACAAATCAAATAGTTCACAATTCCATTTCACAATTTACAAAGTTCATATAACACAAATTTGATTAAATAACTGAGTTACATAGTTTCGCCCATCAATAACACAATTTGATCAAATAACTGAATAACACAATTTTGCCCATCAATAACACAATTTGATCAAATAATTGAGTAACATAGTTTTGCCAATCAATAACACAATTTGATCAAATAACTGAATAATACAGTGTTGCCAATCAATAACACAATTTAGGCCATGATACAGTTTTTCCACACATGCCGTGTTGTACACCAGGACAAGACACACTCACTCCAATAATCGAAATCAATGAGGGAGGAAGCTAGCTATATAATGAGTACTCATCCACATTCACCTCAGACTGGTAAGTCGTAGAGGGAGGAACATAATCACACTCACCCCAGACTGATAAATCAAAGAGGGAGGAACATAATAATAGTGTCATGCCAAGTGTGAATCAAAACAATTCCAAAATCACATTTTATCTCAAAATTTCCATTTGCAAAGTAGGCAACACAATAATTTCCAAATAATATTCTCAAAACTAAAACAATAAAAATTATTCATAACTCATTTCTCCAAATAAGTTTGCTAGTAAAAGCAGTGAATATAAAAGTATTATGCACGGACACAATTTAAAACTATAATGTTGAATTAAATTTTTAAGTAGAAATTGAGAAGTCAAAATTATTGTGCACAAACACAATTTTAAACAATAACATACAAATAATCATAATTTACTTCAATTGAAAAATTCAAAAGAAATAACTATTATGCACAAACCTCTGATATATGCCTCTTGGCTCTGACTCAGTGTTTCCTTCCCTTTCCCTGAGTCTTTGCTAACTAAGAAACACAATTAGAAGTGTTTCAGTACTCATTTAAACTGTCTCTAACGATAATGGTTAATAATTAATTCATTGAGTTCTATTATTTCCTTAGTTAACCAAAGATGTCAACCCTTGATGCATTCTACGTGAATTAGGTTTTAATGTTACCAATATGTCACATTCAATAGTCTTTTAGGGTTGGTGCATGTCACCCAATTCATTTCCATGTATATTGCGTTTTCTTGCAATTTGCTGGATTTCGGGATACTAGTTTGACCTAGCCGGACGAACTAGTTCCCTCAGTTTTTGGGTTTTGGTCAAAACTACAAACTTGTAGATCTATGTCTTATTGCACGCGAGACAAAATTTCAGGTCATTCTGAGTTTACTAGACCAAGTTATGGTCATTTTACTATTGCTGGTCAGAATGTACCAAAATTGGTCACTTTAAGTCATTTTAGGTCAATTTTGGTTCAGCCAGTTTTTGGACCCGAACTTGTACAAGCTTTTTGACTTGCCTATGGTCATTTATGGGCTTTGGTGTCTTCATAAGACTTGTAGATATAGTCTTAACTATTCATGGTAAAAATTTCAGGTCAATTGGACCTGTTTGGAGTGAGTTATGGCCAAAACACTAACTGCTACCCAAATGGTCAATTTTTAGGCCTTAATTGCACTAATCCGGATTTTGTCACTTTTCAAGTTACCTTACAAGTAGAATTTTGGTAAGCTTCCTTTATGAAAGTTGGCACTTTTTGTGCCTAGTTTCACCTCCAATTGGTCTCATACCAATTGGAGCCACACACTTAAGGTTCTAGGCCCATAACATAAACTGCCCTATTACATTTTATTCATTACTCATCAAAGGACACTTTTAACACTTACCAAACTACACATTAATGCCAATTCTGGTTTGTACCATAACCTAAACACATTTCACAACATATTGTTGGTCATTTTGGCAGCTTATAATCGCACTCAATATGCACCATATAGTACAGAATTTATCAAGTCCAAATTACACACAATTTAACTACATAACCTAGCTTATTTACATGTCCAAACTCACATCTTCATACACATGTACAAGCTGCCATAACATGCACCATAATTCAACAATAAAATACCATAAACCAAACCATGAACAACATTTTTTTGGTCCATACTTCAAGCTGCCGATTCATACATCTCTCTCAATTAATTTCCGAGCTTCCAAAAATCAAGTGTACATTCACAATATACTTAGTATATATTACCCAATTTATTCCTACACATATAAACACTTAATCAACACTTTAATATACCATTTACATGCAAAGATAAACTGCCCTTAAGGAGTTTCCATGGCTGCCAAAAAATATACATCTCTCTTAAAACATCAAACTCCAAAAATCTTTCCACAATTCAACTACCCATAACACCCACACAAACTTTAATGAAGCAAGCATCAAAAATACCTACTTATCACTTTGGAAACTCTTCAAAACCTCACATTCTTGCTGCCGATGTACTGCCCATGGTGTGAGGATTAACTTTAATGAAGACAACTTGTGAAGATCATGGCTTTAAGGTGGTGCTTTTGCCCTTGCATGGTGGATGCCATGGATGTTTCCATGGAAGAAAGATTTCGGCTGGAATTTTGAGAGGTGAGGAAGAAGATGATCTGCTGTCCAAATGAAGAGGTAGTGGTCCACTTAGGTGAGTGAGTGGAGCACTAAGTGAGGTTTAACATTTGTTTAATCTTAATTTCCAAATTCCCACATTAAACTCCCTATTTTTGCTATTTACATTAGGTACCAACCATTTAATTTTTCATGACATTTTCGAAGTGTAATATCATGGACATTTAGGTCAAAAGACAACTTAGGGTGTCAAATGACCAGAATGCCCCTATTTGGGTTGCATTCCCGATTTTTCGGTAACACCGGGTTTTGTCCGTTTTCTCGATTTCTCACTTTTCTTTGTACTAATTAATAAAATTTTCTCTAATATTTTTAATGATATTTATGCTTCAATAGACATTTATTTAAGTCCTAAAAATATTTTTCAAGGTTCTTCGCGGTCCAGGGCTAGTCAACGGTCCACGCCGTAACATCCCGGTGCGGTCACCCATCGCTAGGGTTCTCGGCTCGTTTAACTTGGTTACATTTCTTTGCTATTATTTTTCCTTTGTTTTTCTTGTATTTTCTTTTCTTGTATTTCATTATTTTATGTCTCCTCACTCATATCGAAGTGTAGTTCTAGGCATCCTAGCTGTCTAAGAACACTGGTCACCGGATCAGTATAACGCATTACCGAACATAGGGGTGTTACAGGTAAATGGATGATGAATGTGCAATTGTTGTATGATCTAAGGTCCATTTTATGTCTAATTAGATTTTTTAATTAGAAATATAGTCACACAATTAAATTTGTTTGAATGTAATTCAAATCTGAATTTTTAAATTTATTTGAATGTGATTCAAATATGAATTTTTAAATTTGTTTGAATCATATACAAATCTGGATTTTTATGTTGAATATGAGATATTCAATTTAATTTAAGTATGTATGTTTTATTTAATTGTTAAATAGTGATATGCATGATGGATGATCTATAAAAGACCAATGTGATTAGATTTATTACTTTTATGTTTCTTTGGGTTATAAATTAATTTATTTATTTTAATTTATTTTGGGCATGTATTATAAAGGTTGTAATATTTTTGGGTTGTAATTTCATTTATTTAGTTCTTATAAATTCGGCTTGGTATGCCAAGGATTACTTTGTAATTGGATTGCAAGAAGATCAAGGAGGTCAAGAGCATTGGAGGGACCAGTGGGAGGAATTCAATATCAAGTGTTGATTATGTACTCCTTCAGTAACTCTTGTAATATGAATGAATAAAATATACCTACGAATGCCTTGATTCAATTCTTGGTGGCTCAGAATTAAATCCCTTAGAAAATTCATGATCATACCATATTTATTTATTATCCATGAATACATGAGATGCATGGGAATGTATGCAAGTATATGATATATGCATGTGTTAGAAGTATGCCCTAGAGCATATCATTTAGTATGTATCTTGTACATATTTTTAATAATAAAAGGCATTTCCACTTTTCCGTTTACATAATATATTTATGTGTAATAGAAAAGGTCCATTGATATTTTGTTAGAA